>NW_015665002.1:0-45723 GCF_001515625.1 Sinocyclocheilus rhinocerous | reverse complement strand
CAAGATTTTCAAGATTTTCTTTATTTTATTATTATTGTTATTATTATTATTATTAGATAGGGTGACCATATTTTGGACCTTTTGGACCTAAAAAGTTCCCATAACGGAGAAATATCTCCGTGATGTCTCGTGAAAGCTCGAGAGGGAACTAACCAGTGCTGAAACAGGGAGGTTTCATGACCCTTTAAAGCCCTGAGCGGGACTGTGTTCTTAATCCCGCTCCTGCTGAATTTCTTACCATTACTGCCTGCTCACGCAAACATTATAATATTGCATCGTAATTTTCGCGCATCAGGGAGCCGCTATCAGTATGCAGAGTATTTAAATCTCTTATGAATGAGCGCTCGCTGTTTACTTCCACTTTCGATTTGTCGATCACGCGCACTCTGTGTAAAGGAAGCACATCTTATAAGATCAGACATCTGTCAGTCTGCTGAGCAGCAAATCCTTCAGCATCTGTCAGTCATCTCTCCTTACTGTCTGGACCCATGATCAGTTAAATCTGATGGATGCAGGGTTGCCAAGTCCGCGTTTTTTCCCCATGGAATTGGGCTACTGTTGCCATATTGATTTCCTCTGTGGGTTAAAGGTTTGAAATAATGCATAAATTACATTTGACTGAAATGCTTGTAACATTGAAACATTTTGCATTCTACCCATGATAAACTGTGGTAGATGTTAAGTTTTGTGAAGGATTGCCACTGGTAAGAAGCCTTTTAGCTTTATGATCAATCTGCATAACAGTGACTGTAAAATATGTATTTTAGGTATGGAAATGACATATTTTGAGTTTGGAAATTATATAACCCCCCTCAAACCCAACCACCAATCACACATCACACACCCCCACCGTCTGCTCCGGCCCCCACTGTCCTCTTTTTGGAAAACTGAAATATGGTCACCCTATATTAGATGACCTACAAGACCTACAAGAAAATCTTTCAAGATAATCTATATTGTTAAGATTGCATGCTTTATACACAGCTTCTTGCTAATAATAATGTCAAATATATTTGATATTATGCTCAATGTTCAGAGTGTAAAAATATCCATTTGTGTGCTAGATTCACAGACTTTATATTTTATGTAAAATTCTACAATTTTATGTAAACCAAATATTACTTAACCACCAAGGACTGTTTAGAGTGTGACTTATTTAAGACCAGCATAAATGCTGTCTATATCCACCCTCCCTTAGGTGTGAGAGTGAGAACTCAACCTGGCGTGCAGGCCCACGGCATGCCCCTTGCCCTAGGTGTGTTTCTGCAGAATCTGAGGTCTTGGGTCCTGCTTGACCTGGTCTGCAGGGAAGGCCTCTGTAAAGGCAGGTTGTACACCTCTATCGGTACACTGAAGGTAAGCGAATCCTTCCAAAACAAACGGGAACAATATTTTGCGTTCTTTTCAAGCCCAAAATAAAGTGTCATCATAATGCCCTTAAGGCTTCTCCTGCATGTTTACAAAATGTAATTTGGAGAAATGGACATGCATTGAAACCTTTTGTCACCCTTTTGCTCTGTACCAAAGCCTAGTGAGGCATCATAGATATATTATATTATATTATATTATATTATATTACTGTTCAAATGTTTGGGGTCTTTAATTTTTATTTATTTGTTTAAAAATAATATTATGTAATATAATATATTTAAAGTAATATTATTATATTATTACAATTAACAATTCCTGTGATGGCAAAGCTGAATTTTCAGTAGCCATTACTCCAGTTTTTGCTGTCACATGATCCTTCAGAAATCATTCTAATATGCTGATTCAGTGATCAATAAGCATTTCTTATTATTTTCAGTGTTAAAAATAATTGTGCTGCTTAGTATTTTTATGGAAAAATTATACCTTTTTTAGGATTCTTTGATGAATGTTCAAAAAAACAGCATTTATTTGTTGTCTTTTGTAACATGGAAAATGTCTTTGCTGTCACTTTTTCATCCATTTAATGCAACCTTTCTGAATGAATGTATCCATTTCTTCCAAAAAAAAAAAAAAACCTCCTGACCCCATATTTTGAATAGTAGTATACATTGTGCAATACTGAAAAGCATTATAAAAAAAGTTTCAAATGAAAAACAATTTTACTCAAATTTTGAATGACGTGCATTTATTATGTTTGATATAGTATTGCAATCGAGAACCTATGTAGAGCATTCCAAAACATTCGCTTTTGAGGTGCTGCCTTAGTATGCAATAGGTAGTGAGGCAGCTTCACTAGATTTTGGAACAGAGCTTCTGTTGTGGTGTTTCTCACAGAGACAAAACAGTCTGTATGAATGAAAAGACTGACTATCGCTTTCTCAAAAATGGAAGGAACCGGTTACGGTTGACATTAAGGGTAAGGGTAAATCCGAGTAGTTGCAATGGACTAAGCACCTTCAGTGTACTGCCTCTGATAGACATACCTCACCTTTTTCAGAGTTGTCACACTTCTGTGTCATAGTTTTTGTACAATCTATTGAGTGCTTTTCAATATGCATGAGAAAATGTAATATGTATGGATTCCAATGCACTACTGTACAAACCCTCTGGTGTTTTTCATTATGCATAGGCAATTTAGATGTCTTTTTTGTGACTGTTCTTGTGTTTGTGACCATGTTGTTTTTTGATACAGGGGTTTTCCTGCTCTGATCTATGAATCTGCTTGTTACAAGCGGTAATTGCTTCTTTATTCATATCTCAATTCCTTGTGTTCCAAATCTAAAAGATAGACCGGTCATAAAGTATGCTGGAAGAATTATCTGCCTGTTATTTTTTGCAAAGCCTGTCCTGCATGATAATGGAATAATTAGAATTGATTGTAAATTCACATTATTTGTTATTAAACAATATAAAAATAAAGCTGTTTTGTGATGAAAAAAAAAACACGAATTTAGAGTTCCCACAAGTTGTCTGTCTTTCAAGCATTTCATTTGAGTTAATCATAGTAACACTGTAAGAACATAATTCAGCGTCTTTGGAACCTTATGGTGGGTTTTGTTTCATTGACACTAACTGCTGTTTGTGCTGTTTCTCCCACTGTTTCCCACTGTGTTCGAGTATATTCTCTGGCCAATGGAGACATGTCTGTCCATCATCCTCCTGCCTGCCTCTGCTTTCAAAGGGACGAGACCTCTTCAAGGCCCTTTATCCAGGTCACTCCTAAAGGCATGTTTAGATCCAACACAAAGCAAAGATCTGATTAGAAATGAACAGCCAGTTCAGAGGGCTGATTCTCATGGGATTAATGTTCCCATCTCATCTGTAGTATCGATAAATGCCTGTATTTTACATGTCTAATCCAGCTTTTTGGGCTGTAGATATGAGATGATATCAATGAACTTGACAGCATACAATGGGTTTTTTAACTGCCAAGGACCCAAAATATAATGATAAATATAAAGGCAGCTATATATTTTTCTGTATTTAAAACCCTTTTATTTTGTATGTGTAAATTCAATGAAATATAACATTGAAAAGAAAAGAAAAATGAAAAAGACAACAGAATAATGATCATTGAATAACCTATCCATATTCAGCTTTGTGAGGACCTTGCATTGACTTTATCCATTGGTGTGTACCACCGAGGTTCGTTCTTGGACCGTTTTATATTCAAGACCTAAATGGACTGATTTAGTCACCTTTTGTGTCGGCTGATGATTGTGTATTTCCCCAGGATATTTCAAGAATGTGTGCTTTCTGTAATGTATCAAGATACTGGTATATTTATTCTCTGTATTGTAGGTGCTGTCTGTTAAAGAAGACTCTTAAAGGAAATCTCATCTGGAAAAGGTTTCTGTTTTAGAGCGAGCTCTTACGAGAATTAAGCTGTTGATTTTAAGCTGACAATATAGTATGTGGTTTAATAAGTAGTTCCTCATTTAGCCTGTGATAAAGTTTGACAGTTACTGAATCTGTTTTGTTCTTTTTTTTAAATAAATGTTGTCAAATCCAAATGTATTCATACAGTACAAGCGAATTTTTGCCTAAACCCAATAAATGCCTCTTAAATTTGCAATTTATAAGCAATTCATTCTTATAATTCATACACCATATATAATGCATATATACAATGCAAGTTCCTAAAATAAAATAAATTGATTCAACGTACATAAAAATTGTTACAATCTGGTATTAAACATTCCAGATTTATCAACCAAAAGGTAATGCTTTTCCTTTTTAAGAAATACATGTTTGCAAGTAACAATGTAATTACATATAATACAGGTAACCGTTCCTTTAACCACAACTAACCATTTTCAATTCTATTTTCAGGGTAAGTGTTAAAATTTTCCCTACTTTCATGGCCACATGTGACTCCCAAATGTGAGAGAGATCCTGACGGCCAGCTGCTGTCCTACTCTATTATTGAAGTGCCTTTCAAGAGCTCATCTTCTTATCCATTCAAGGGGGAAATTACCGACATCTGTGCACAGCATAACAATATGTTCATTTTTTGTCAGATTATACAGCCAATATTTCACAAGAATATTAATAAATGGTGAATTTTAAAATTACTTATTGTCTGGTTTTGTTTCATTTTTACGTAGAAGTCTTTTGATAAATTAATAACACTGTATTACAGTTAGTTTTGCTGCATGTGGTTAGCGCATGTCCCTTATCACTTGACTATATCAATAAAAAGCACCCAAAAGCCCACAAATAAAACAAAGAGCTACTGAAGAAATGTTTTGGGTTACTGTGTAAGATGTTTTTCCCCAAAACTGAAGTTATTTTTCTGTGGTAACTGACAGCATACCACAAATGTTGATGGAGCTCAACTTGTATTGAATTTGGAACAATAAATACAGTAACATGCACACAGGTAATAACACACTGTCAATCTTCAAGCTTAAAAACCTTGAAAATAATTATGTTTTCTTGCAAAGAGCTTTAGCAGGAACACTAGTCTTTTCAGAGGAAGTCTTCTGATGCTTTGGCATGGCTTTCTTTGTGGGTTTGCATCTCTTGGAACTATTTGGACTATTGTATTTTGGTGACATGCTCGGATGAACAAGATCTTGAACAAGGGCTTCAGTCTTCTTTAATTTGACCACACCAGAGTGTGGCTTCTTAGGTAAAGCTGGTGGCTGCTGAAATCCAATCCACATCTTCCCAGAATTTGGCGAGGGGCGATTACGTTGCATAGACTTTGAATGAGTGCTTGTAGAGAGGATACGTTTTGTAACATCTTCTAAACCTGAATTATTTCCTTTAGTCCTGAAGTGTTCTACCTGAGAACAAGGGCTTTCCACACGTCTCAGACGACTGGCGCTTCGAACCAAAGCAGTTGCTGGACGAGATCTGGCTGCTTTTCCTTGTTCTTTCTGCATAGTCGCAGTTTGAAGTTTCTCCAGCTTTATCATGCGTGCAGCCACAGCTGGGAGACAAGGGTCAGTTAAACACAGGTTGTGCTGGCTATCCAGATCATCTGCGGTGGACAGCAACTGACTAAAGTTGAGATCTTTGAGTGGAAATGGAAGAACCTCAGGATACACTTGCTCTCCTTTTCCTTCTGCAAGTTCTAGATCTCTATCAAATGAGTCTGGCCTCAGGTCCAATTCTACAGCAGTTTCCCATTTTAATATAGGTTTATTGTCTTTCTCTTGGTCAGAGAGGTCACTGTTTTCAGATTCGACTGATTCGGATGGTTCATTATTGGATCTGCTACAAAGGGAATTACTGATTGCCTTGATCTCATCTGGTCGTTCGCCCCTTGGAGAAACAATGCGTCTGACCTGTATGGGGTGGATTTCCAGTTCTATTCTGGTTTCTACCTCAGGTTTATGTTGGGAAATGTGTTCTTGTGTGTCCCAGAGGATTGGAGGCTGAAGACCAAGCCTCTGCCATCTGTGAGACAGCATCCTTAACTGGGCTTTATGATGTTGCTTTGAGCTGAAGAAAATAATTAGTACAGAAACAGCTATTACAAGAGAAATACTTCTCTAGATGCCATGTAACCTCTTCAATAGATGTCCAAGCATTGTGGCATGGAGTATCAATTCCAGGTTGGCAAAGAGTGAGAAGTCTAGTGTTGCAGCATGATACAAACTAAGCTACATCCAGTTCAACAAAAGGTTAAGATTCCTGGCAAACACATCAAGTCTCTGTGCCAAGTCCTGATCTACATTTCTAAGATATTAATTTTACATTAAATGCAAATTAAATAAAAAAACATTATAGAACACCTACTGCAAATAATACTGCCACTGCCAGCATAATTAGGATTGATATTTCAAAACACTTTACACTTAGATGACCCTGTCACACTAATGGCTGTCATCTGGCTGGCAATGCGTGATGGGTCAGTAAGAAGTCAGTATCTACTTACACTTTGGATGATTTTGTTTGGCTGCAACAGGTGGGTGGTTCCTGTGCCATACAGGCATTAGAAATGCTGCCTACCAAAGATACCTGCAAAATAAAATGCATTGCAATCTTTATGATTTTCATTTAAATATACAAAGACTTATCTATTTGCACACATATTACTTACAAATGTATAATTGTTACTGAATGTCTCAAAATATCAAACATTAAAATGAACTCTACTTATTATTTTTATTTTATTTATACGGTATATTTGTATTTATTTTTTTAAAGAAATGCCACTTGGTTTGATACTTTATTATCTAATGCAATACCATTCAGACATTTTAAGTGTCTAAATACATTTATTACACCTTGGAGTTACTGTACATTCATATATATATATATATATATATATATAAACTAAATAATACTCAGTTACAGTCGCAGCTAAAGTAACTTCATATGCAGAAGAAACATTGATACCTGTTGTGTGTTCACTGCCACAGACATGTACAGACTTTCCAGTCGCTGTACTAACTGAGTAATGTAGGCGTCCTGTGAACAGAATATTCAAACAAGAGTGTCAATAGACAAAGGATATGTCATCTAAAGTTACCTCTGTGGACACACTAGTTATATGTAATATGTCTATTAAAAACATTTCACTAGCAGAGATAAAAAATTATTTATTACTATTTGAAACCTTTTGTTGGCAAAGACAAAGTAGTGAAGGTTCAAAGTTTAAAACAAGATATTTACCCCAAAACCCCAATTGATGACATGCTACTACTGGACTATGATAATATAAAGGTTCTGTTTCTTTTGGGTCCCATATAAAGGATAATATTCATAGGAATAAACCCCTTACCTTATCACACTCTGCTGACCAAGAGGCACCTGGGATGAAACAAGTTGTCAAGATAAAACATCCCTGCAAATCTGGAACGAAACTATGAAAAGTGTGCCGTAGACATGCACTCACCTTCAAGTGGTGGTGGAGTGAGATCTGTCCGAAACCTGCTCTGGACCCGCCAGTTACACTAAAATGATTAGGTACATAAGCCAAATACACATGACAAGTACAGACAGACTTCTAGTCAGTGATGTGCTAGTGAAACGCTCATATTTCTTTTCGTAATACTCTATGAAGACCCCATTTCAAATTTGGATTGACCTCAAAGTCTCCCACTGACACTTTCAGCAGGTAAGCGATGATGTAATGCTAATTTGCATACTGAAATGTGATTGGTTTTCGGTTTTCTTCTATTTACATATTACATTGTGATTGTTTTCTTCCTTACGTGCATTTAACATTTATATTACTGCCACTTACAGTAGGTGCAGTAGACGGGTATTTAGTAGGTGCGCTGCACGCCACTCCATTATTGTGCGACTTCCTGCTGTTTTTATCCCTCGTGCTTTCCATAGAACAATCATTGATCCTTTCGACCGGATAAGAACATGTGGAATGTTCTTCCAAGTGTTCCTCTTTCTTTGTCGTCCAAGTTCCCGGCGGTCGCATAATTTTGATGAGTGAACGTCATTATATCTCGTCAAAATTTAATCATATAGCCTATGTCAAAAGTGAAAGCACATGCGACTTCCTCCTCCAACACAAATAATGGAATGCTGAAACCATGGCAACCCTTCACTGCCTTTTAGTCCACGTGCTAGGATAATCCTAAACACCGAAAAAGCTGAAAACGCATGTTTTTAAACATGTTTAACATTTAAACATGTTTCACGCTTGGAAAAAATGTGCATGTTCATCACTAGGTGGAGTCTAATAGACACAAAAGGGTTTTAAAGACAAACATCTGACCAAAATATTTAATTAAGCTTGTAGATTTGATACGTCACACCGTGCATGTAGTGTTTATCCTTTTTATTATGTTTTATGTCTTTTTTTAATTTTATTTTTATATAATATTTAACCTCATATTATCAGCGACTGAAAAACCAGCGTCAGTCACATGTACCTGCACACAGTGGAAAGAACATACATTGGCTTGTCTGCCACTTCCTGTCGTGAGCAGAGCAGGCAGACAGATTTAAGGCGTGTTTGTGCTTTGTGGTTATTTGTCCCTGTCTGCACTGCACAAATATATTCAACAGCAAAGGAACTGCAATGCCTTTAACATTTAGTAGCCTATTTACTATTAAAAATAAATAAATAAATAAACCAAAATAAAAAGCCAAAGCTATGACTACATTTTATTCAGCAGTTTTTTTAATCAGTAGATAAGGTAGAGTTATTATGTACAAAAGTAGACATTGTGCATCACTTTGAACTCAAGGTACTTTTTGTGGGTGTTGTGTGTTGATTTTTGAGTCTGTTTTCTAGTGAGTGTAGCCTATATGTGTCTCCCCACAACACCCACAGTGAGTAAACCAGACAGATAATGTACGTCATAGTCCCAACGGTCCTTGCCACAGTACGCATTTGTGGCCGTCTGCCAGATTTGAATGACTAGTATCACATTTAAAAGTTGTTAGTTATTCTCACCTGTATATTAATAGAAATAAGACATGGTGGTAAAGTGTGAAATGATAATTGCCACTGGAAAAGTACCCTCAAAAGCTCTTATTTACTAACTTATTTAGCCATAAAGGGAGTCTATTAGATACCCTTAGGGGTAGATAAGGAAAAAAATGTTTGCACATTTTTTCTGACCCTGTATCTAATGATATCAGTGCATGATGGAGAAAATGTGTTTAAGCATAGGTGTATGTGTGTGTGTGTGTATGAAAGAAAGGGAATAAGACTACAATTAGGAAGCCTGCATAGCAGGTTTTATTGACATTTTGTATTTAATATAATGTTTGAAGTTTTACAAAAGGAGCAGCAAATACACATAATTTTTTGGTGTGATGTAAAAACAAAACATAGACACAAATACCCTGAATGTACACAACTGGCTTTAAACCATGAATAAAAACATTCACAGTTATACTTTTGCAGCAACGAAAAGACAAAAATATCATAATATAATAACATTTATAAACATTAATAATTTTTGGGAAGAAAAATACTTTTAGAAGAAATTCAGTGCTCGTACACGACAAATCATGTAGTTATACAACATTTAGATATTAATGCTGAACAAGAGATGGAAAATAATGTTACAGTTAAATGGACAAAACAGTAACCTTGCACTTTCCCTGCCACAGCACTGTTTGTGGATTTGACATTCATATTAATGGCCCAGTCAAACAAAGAGAACTCTTGTTATGCAATATTCAAGGCTGCAGCCATCTCATTGTGGTGAGCAGGTTACTTCACCCTCTGCCAGACAGCATGTTTTCAAGCATGCTCTTATGGAACCTCAGGCTTCTGCTTTGAAACTCAGATGCTAAGCACCTGCAGCAAAACAGAAGCTTTTGCTAAGCAAACTTCACTGACAGTGTTCTGACACTGATCACAATGAGAGCGCATTGGTGGTCTCTGTGTCTGACATAATAGAGGGCCGTGGCATCTTGGGGCTCTTGAGGGTTGGAAGACAGCCAAGGCTACGGAAAATTCGAATCACATCTTTTCGGAAACGCACTCCAACGAAGGCATAAAGGAACGGATTTAGGCAGCTGTGCATGTAAGCGAGACTCTTCATAACTTGGGCGGCGATGTCAAAGCGCTTGACCTCTTCGCAGTTTGTGATGGTCATATTGGCTGCCTGAGTGGCTTCGAAGACCAACATGCCGTTGTACGGAAGCTGAGAGACAACAAACACGGCCACAACTGTCAGGATGACCCGCAGGGCCTTGTGCTTCTGAAAGTTCCTCGTCTTGAGCAAGGTGCGGATGATGTTGGCATAGCAGAAGATCATTACTATGAGAGGGATGCAGAAGCCCATGCAGATCTGGAGAGCCAGGACCAATATTTTTGTACGATTGTTTTCATTGTTCCAGTAGACCATCATGCAAAAGTGATTGCCCTCATCGTCCATTTTCAAACGAGCGAAGAGAAACTCTGGAATGGACATCACAGCCGCCAGGAGCCATACTAATACGCAAATGAGTTTGCTGTACAGGAGACGATCCCTTTTGGAGTTCTGCGCTTTGGTAGTCTGGACAATCACTATGTAGCGGTCGACACTGATGCAGGTGAGTAGAAACATGCTGCTGAAGAAGTTGATTTTGTAAATGGCAGAGACGATTTTGCAGAGGGCCGAGCCAAAGGTCCAACCGTAGATGGAATCGGCGGCCCAGAAGGGCAGAGTGCAGAGGAAGAACAAGTCGGCCAGAGCCAGGTTCAGTAGATAAACATCTGTCATCGCCTTCAGGCGATTTTTGAAGTATGTGTATATCCAGACCACCAGAGTGTTGCCAATGGCTCCCAGAATCACAATTATCCAGTAGAGAGTAGGCTCATAGTACCTTCGAAACTCTCGCACTGATGATCTCTCACATATTGACCCGTCTTCATAATCACCCATAGTTGTGGGAGAATCTTCATAATCCTGTGAAATATAGTAAAGCATGTCTTACTTAGCTTTTAGTTTATTAACCCTGATACTGTGCATTTAAACTGCAGTCTTGTTGATCTTAAAGATGACAAACATTATAATGAGACAGCATGCACTTAAAGTAAATATTCAGATATCACTTACATATTCTGAAGTCAGCCCAGTGAACGGGGTCGCAGACTCAGTTATGTTCATTGTTGATCTTCTCTATTCTTAAATAAGTAAAAAAATATATATATTATAATAATATAATAAAAATATAATAAATATTTTTTTTAAATATTCAATTTTATCATGTCAAAGTACACTAAATATTATATTCACAAATATCCACAACCAAAAACAATGCATATCATTAATCAGACTTTTGAATTTGTTCTGTTTAAATGAAATTAAACACTATCAGTTCTCAATTTGTTATCATTCTCAATTTATGTTCCTTTACATAAAGACAGCTAAAGCCAGTACTTACTCTACGTTATTTGAGAAAAACTGGGACTAGTAATACAGATGAGCTGCTGTCTGCTGTCTTCCCGATCGCTAAGATCACTTTCACGTTGTTTTTGGCGGCGTCTGGAAAACGTCTGTTTTGCAGAAGCTTTTAAGGTCTGAGGTTTAACCACAGTGACGCACAAGCATGAAGTCTTTAACACTTTTTTTTCTCCTTCATAGATCCACCTCCAAACACAACAGCAGATCATAAATGTTTGTTTATGAGCCCTTTTTATACATAGTACAACGTAAAAGAGGAAACTATATTGTTTTCATTTTATTTTTGAACATGTCTCACAAACGTAATGAGTTTTAGATGTGATGCACTTGTTCACACACATGTGTGAGAACACTCCTCAATATTATGCAACTTTATCTGTGGAGATACATAATTGCACGCACAGGACTAAAATGTGCTTCATTCTGCTCAAAAAAAATAATAAGCAGAAATTAAATAGCACCTCCACCGGCACCTTAACCATCTTTTCTGACGTGAGAGATTGTGTATGCAGAGTGAATGTCTTATGCATGCCTTATGTATACAGTCTCTCTCTGGACATCCAGGGAAGAATGTTGGTACCCCTGTTCACTCATTTCTGATGTTATACATCTAAATTGATTTTTTACATTGAACATTTTCATTTTATTAGATTTTTAGTTTGCCTATACTGAACTCTTGTTGTCATTTCTCTTGATTAAAATACAAGAAAAAAAAACAAGGAAGCACCTGTAACTACCATTATCTTCCCTTTTTCCAAGGTTTGTTAGTGTAACGGGGCTGACGAGACGTGAGACGTGCGGATCCATGTGCAAGAATGTGTGATTGATGACAGCTGTGTGCAATCAGTGCTGTGTGCAATCAGTGCAATGGATGGTGGGATATGTAGTCCGGGATGACATGCAACAGTTTGTGTAGTGCGAGAGTCAATGTAATGGAAGGGTGACCTCTGGTGGTGATTGAACGGAAGTCCATGGACAGGATTCGTGACAGTTAGTCACTATGGTCAGTCACATTGTCAGTGACATGACAGGATTCAGATTCTAATAGCACAACTAAAACACTGACCATACATTAACCGACGAAATCGAGCAATGACATGCACAGGAACTTTTTGCCAATATTTTTGCGCAACACAGATGATACACACAAACGTTTGATCCTGCCTATGCCCTGACTATGCATTATGACTACAATGCTTGACGTTTTAGCGTAACTAACTTTTAATATTTTTAATTTACGTTTACACACACCACAAACAACACAAGTATGATATCTTTAAAGCTGAAAGTTTGTACACATCGTCATTGCGTGTATGCTTCCTTGCTCAAGTGTGAATCTTCGTGCCCCAGACATCCTGTTTATCGTTTATATTGTCTCACCAGACACATACTTCACTTATTCTATGTGCACGATTATGCCATATCCTGTGTTGGACACATTTCCTCTTTATCACGTCAGACACAGCACAGCACGTTCCCCCTTCGAACAATTAAAAATGAAATGTAAAATATTTGATATAAGAGTGCAAGTTGCAACAAACAACTGTCAAGCTTAGCATAGATGCACAAGATAGTTTTAGGTTGTGCTGTTGGATGGCTTCGCAAAGACATTTTCAAGATTTTTTAGGTTATCTTGGATCTGTTGCTGCCATTTCTGAATGCAATACTGATTTCACAATGTATCTTATCGCTCATTTCCAGTCATGATTTACAGTGATAAGACCAAAACGTGTTCTGCGCTGGTAAAAACTTTCCTTTTGTGTGAAAATTTGTTGAATGTATTGATTCGCATTAATAGGTAGCGGTTGGATATTACAAGAGGTGATGGGCTTTGACGTTCTCTACATGTCTATAATTAAACCCAGTGGCTTCTATAGGTATCCGTTATACAAACCAACCACCAAATGTTCCTCTTTCTTTACAGTTTTCGGTGACCAGGTCAAATGAAACACATGCACACACACACATATCTCTTTATCTGAGTTTTTTGGCCTTCCTCAAACTGTAGTTTGAGCCCTGATTGGTTAAACTCGAAAAAGGAAAAAAAAAAACGTTGAGGAGGTAGCATGTGATTCATGTTAGACTGCCTCCTTTCAGTGTTAAACACAGCTAAAAAGAGCTAACTTTTACAGATTCCTTATTTCACTGAACTGAAGACTGTTATAAAGTGATCAATCACTGATGCAGGCATTCTTGAAGTGTAAACAGAAGCTGATGCAATCCACATCTTGCTTTAAATCAGTGCAAACTGATGTGAAATTCAGTTTTTCAAATTGATTTAGGTGGTATCCCTCCTGGTACGTCAGTTTGCATGACAAACCTGCATTACCTAGCAACGGTTGTGGCACGGCGAGATGAGAACAAACATTTGTCATTTAGTACCTTGTACTACTGAGAACATTCTGCGGTGAATATTTGCACGACATGCTAAGACCACAAGGTTATATGGAGGAACAAAGCACATAATCACACGCCCCCTCATAACTGTTACTTTGAGTTTAGAGGGTTTATTAATTCACTCATACACTTTGCAGAAACCCAAAAATGCATTTTAATACTATTATTTGACATATGCAGTGACATAAGAAAGATTTCAGGTTGTTAGCCTGCTGCTTATCTGTGGCTTGTTTAGGTTTAGTCACTCAATCTTTTTGTTTTTCTAACTCTCTGCTCTAAAATAAGGTTGAATTGAGATGTAGATCTGTTTGGGTTTGTTTGTTTGAGTGCCTACACTTCCATTATACCCTTTTAAGTCACATGATGTTTTGAACAGTGTCATGAGCCCGTGTGGTAAAGTGAACAATTAAAATGGAAAAAAAAAAGTGAGAAAAACAAATGACATGGTGGTAGCTTGATTTCACAAGCATAACTTCCTCAATTTTCTCGATAGAGCAACATGAAATCTTCTAACAACAACTGTCTGAGAGCAACTAAACTTCTGAAGGAGTTTATATAGCATCAGTGTGTCTAAAGAAATAGTGATACACCACTAAGTTCACACTAAAATGTATTCAAAAATATTACTATTGAACCAACTAAAAGCACAAATACACAAGTGTCACATACTTCTGGTGGCTTTTGCGGAGTAACTAACTAAAGTAGCACTACTAACTTTACTAACTACATTTTTCAATAACATCATCGTAGTAAAGAGCTACTTCATCCAACAAGCACAGGTAGCACAAGCAAACACTACAAGATTGTTTGGGATAGTTCATCAAAAAATAAAAATTCTGTCATCATTTACTCAACCTTCACATGTTCCAAACCTGTATGAGTTCCTTTCTTCTGCTGAACAATGTAGCAGTGTTGTTGACAGTAGCCATTGACTTCCAAAGTATTTTTTCCATGCTATGGAAGTCAATACCGTCAGTTGTTTGTTTACCAACATGTTCTTTTTATGTTCAAAAGAAGAAAGAAAATCATACAGGTGTGGAACAACTTGAGGGTGAGTAAACGACAGAAAAAAGTTTTTGGGGTGAACTATACTTTTAAGGGCCATTTTTGCACTACGCTGAATTTTTTTGTTGTTGTTGTTGTTTTTTGTTTTTTTATGTAAACGTGCTACACAGACATTTTTAATCAAAGTTTCCAAGTTAAAAGAAAACTTTTGAACTTTTAAAAAGTAAAAAGAAAATGTACTGCACTCTCCCATGTCTCACATTTCTTTTCTGTTTGAATTGCTTCCATTGTCCTCATTTGTAAGTCGCTTTGGATAAAAGCGTCTGTTAAATGTCTAAAAGTAAATGTAAACGTAATGAATGGCCTATATTTATGGAGCCCCTAAATGATGGGGGAAAAAAATATGAGATGGGTGGAAAACATGTATATAACAACAAGGATATTGCATGAGAACGCAAAAGCGTTAAAATATAATTTTGCGTTTTTTACCCATTAGGGACCTAACAGACCCAACCAGGGAATAATCAAACACGTTCACCTCAACTGTACTCTCTCGTACAATAGAAAAATCCTATTCATTCTAGTAAATCCGTTCATCTTAAACAGGCCTGCCTCTCATATGTAGTATTGAAAAGTCTGATTCATTCAGTTCCATTCATTCAGATGACTCAGACTGACAAAAAGAATTCTCTGGCGTTAATTTTGAGTTTTTCTGTGCTTATACTAAAATTCTATGATTTATTTTTATGTGAATGAGGCCTTTTTTGCAGTAAACTGGTACTGAATGCCTTAGCATTATATACTAAGAAAAATGAAGCAAAAGATTTCATCCAAAATGCAGCTTTATTGGAGAAACAAGGATGGGACTCCACAAATTTGGGCTGGGGGTCTTCACTCATCATGACTGCAGTGACTGGACGCCTCCCAGCATTCAAGAGGATTCAGTATCATCTGCATCAGAGATGACTGATGTCTCTGTGTAGAAAAGATGAGGGAAGTCACATGCCGGCATTGTTCTGATGAGTACAGCAAAGTCGCATGGCGAATGCAAGGGCAGCTCAAAAACTCCACAAGCAGAATTCCACTTCAAATCAAATGGTTGAAATGATTGCGTATGTACCTGTAATAATTTCTTTGACCTTTATTTGCCCAGCTGTTAGTAGAGTAAAAGGGACAATGGAAATAAAGACAGGCACATTAATAAACAGAGAGAGAAAAAGACAAGGGATGAGCACTAATAATAATTTTTCAAATCGATAACATTCATAAACCTGAAGCAGTTTCTGTCCTACACTGCCCTTGCATGTTCGAGTCAAACTTGCCTGTCAGGATGTATCTAGTTTGTATGTCCTTTGGGGCAGGGTTATGGGGGGTGTCCCTGGGGCAGGGCCCTCCCTGATGGAAAAGCGCAGATGCCCCCGGACTTTACTTTTCAATAAAATAGCCTATAATCAAAACTATATAGCACATCTTATGATGCTATTTCTATTGTATCAATATGTCATGGATTAATGCACTGTTTTCCTCATAAAAACCACAGATCTTCACTTTAGCTGAATTATCAAAATCCAGATGTCAACAACTGCGTCACTTCATCATGTGTATAAAAAGGGAAAAGAGAAATGATCATCCTATCTGCTGTCACGTCAAGGCCAAATTTTGTAATTGTAGGGTATATTTAAAGGGACAGAGATACAAAGCCACATGACTTTCCTTCTTCCATGGAACACAAAAGTGACATTTAAAGCGTATCTTGACCACTCTTTTCAATATAATGAAAGTAAATGATGACTGGGGCTGCAAAGCTAGAAAAAAATGCCAATTAAAAAACAGAAAAATTAAATATTGTCCATACGACTTGATAACATATTCCATCCATTATTAATTCTTTTAAATCAGACCTTTTACATGAATCGTATCCAGTTCACAAACCTGTCTAAATGATTAATTAACAAATCGGACTGATCTGGTTCTCACTAAATCAATGATCCAGTCACAGTGATTATCAGTGAATAATAATGATGTACATTTTAATGAACTCAAAATTTTCCTTGTCTATTTCACAGAAGAAAAGAACGTCATGGGGGGTTTGGAATGACATGAGGGTGTGTAAATGGTGACAGAATAGTGAAACTTTGGTCATCTATCTCTCTATTATCTCAGATAGTAGGGAGATCTTTCTATGTCATCTCCATCATAAAAAAAATCAAACTCATAGCTGTACTAGCAGACACATTCTGTTGGTTTGAGCAGTCATGCAATGTATGCTCATAAATATAACAGTTTTTTGATTAACAGTTACCAAGCAAACACTCAGTAAGATACAACCGTCTGACCACAAAAGCTTTCCAAAGCAGTCAGGAAACTCCCTGATGACTGCCCCTGATGCTTTTGATACCATCCATTTTGCTTCCTTGCGATTTGTTAAACTGGCTCTAGCTTTTGGTTTCCATTCAGTCAAAGACATTGAAACTTACAAAAGCGGTTCTCACCTGAAAAAGTGTAGGACGACTCTGTAAACTCAGACACCCTGGAAGTAAGAATAGAGTAAAATTGAAAGAAAGAAAAAATGCAGCAAACAATACAAATCTAAAGACAATCCCTTTATATGTATCACCCCGAACTGCATAAAGGTAGCTGACTTGACATTTCTAGCAGTTTTAGAAGTGTGTTATGGTAATACTTTCCAATTTATTTATGATACTAATTATAAACTATAATCAAGCTACTTCATGGAATACTTGTTCTTCATGCCACTGACCATCACAATTGAAAATAAATTAGTAAAGGCAAAAATTATGGTGAAAAACTTGACCTAAAATAGACACTTTCCCTTGTACTGTAAATTTATGTAAATTGTGACCTAAATTCCTGGTGTTGAATTAATCAAAAGCATGTTATATGTGAACTACCCATATGATTATGGCATATTTACTTGAAGTCATCTCCTTCCAGCAAATTTCTGTAGGTGGAGATCTCAACGTCCAGGGCGAGTTTGATGTCCAGCAGCTCTTGGTAGGCCAGGATCTGTTTGTGAAGGTCTGCTTTAGCCACTTCTATGGCTGATGTGAGGCTAGCGATCTGTGCGTGGTACTCAGCAACACCCACACTGGACTGGGCCTGGGCTTCTGCTAAACTCTGCTCTAGAGTCATGTTCTGAAAAACATAAACAACAATCTCCTGTAAAAACGCATTGTTTTTCTCCTTTTGGATGACTTCAAAGAAGAGTTCAGATGCAAAATCCTCTAAGTGCCTTCTGAAATTTTCATCTCAAATGAGCATTTTTATCAGGCTCCTATGCTTAGGTTCAGTAATTTTACTTTAATGCCAATGTATAGGTCTTTTTCTATGCTATTAAAGTAAAATAACTGAACTTAAATATAGGAGCCTGATAAAAATGCTCATTTGAGATGAAAATTTCAGATGGCACTTAGAGGCTTTTGCATCTGAACTCTTCAGAGTATGTTATGTTTCAAAGAATAATGTTTTTTATTGTTGTCCAGAACTTTACCGTACAACTTTACCATACAGCTTCATAAAAGTGCCAAAAACTCCACCAAATTCTTCAGCACTTTGATATCTCATATTCTCAGACACTCAGTTTATTGTAAATGATGTCAAATTCTTGAAGCGAGAGTTGTCTGGGAAATTGGTTCTTTTGCAGCATCTCAGCTACTCTTGTGGCATTGGGGCTTTTGCAGCCAATATGAAATACCAGAGATCAATAAACCACTTCCTATGTCATCTGTTTCCTATCTCAGACAGCTGTGATTTATTCAAGAGATGTTTATTATATGCTGAGAACCTGCCCTGAAGCATTTCACACTGCTGATGAATGCAGTTTCTCAAGGGAACTGCTGCTGTTGAGCACTTTTACCATCTGAACACTGCTAAAAAATACCTTGATTAAATTGCACATCTCTTTCAAAAGTGTCTTGCTTTGGCCAACATCCCACATCTGTTGTATCTCAATGTGCATCATTTAAAAAGTCAAACACTTACTGCCGCCACAAGCCCTTGAAGCTCTAAATTCAGCGTCTGAAGCTCTTTCCTGCCTGCTGTGATCTCAGCTTTAGTCGATGACACGGCCTCTGTGTTTTTGGCATTGGCTGTCTAAATTTCATCCATCTAGATTCATAAGTAGACAGAATAAGGTCTATTATTTGGAATGCCAAAATTATCAAAACATTATGTGAGCACTTCCTGTGTGCAGACCTTGAGTTTGTAATACGCCTCAGCCTCCTCTCTGTGTTGCTGCACAGATTTCTCATATTCCATTCGTATCTTGTTGAGAGCTGCAGAGATGTCAAAGGTCTTCCCAGTGTCTATTTCAATCATTGAGACTGAAGTGTCCATTGTTGTTGCACCCAGTTTAGATTGCAGAGATGACAGTTCCTACAGTGACAGATATAACCAATTAAAACAAAATGTATTAATATAACAACATTTTTTAAAGCAAAGACTTTTAAAACGCTACAAAAGATTTGTATTTTAAATAAATGCTTTGAACTTTGTGGATGACACTGAAGAAATAAATTGCATTTTAAAATATGTTTATATGTTTAAAAACAAAACAGTTATTTTAAATTATAATATAATGTCACAATATTACTGCTATTACTGTATTTTGATCAAATAAATGTAGCCTTGGTGAGCACAAGAAATGTCTTTATTTATTATTGCATTTTTTAAATGTTTAAAGGTTCATTAGTGAAAAACAATAAATAGATATATAAATCAATTTGATTCTAAATAAAAATATTTACATTATATTGATTACTCCTTGCATGCATTTCAGATTTTAATCAACACAGATCTTTAATTTGTACCTCTTCTTGTGTTTTATTGACAAAGTCCAGTTCATTTTTCAGGCTGGAATATTTGGCATCCAAATCAATTCTCAGGTCAGAGGCCAATTCTATGTCCTAAAAAAGGTATAGAGACGTGTGTGGTCAAAGTTTTACATTTTAAGTCAATAACAGATCGGTTTCAATATACATTCTGTGACTGAATGTCATCCTTCTCACCTTTTTCATGGCAGCAATATCAGACTCAAACTGAAACTTCACTCCTTGTTCAAAGTCAAGCCTTGGAGAAAATCCAAATGAGCACTTTATTTATTGGCAATATGTTGTATATTTCTGGTGTTTGAATAACATTAAAATACTCTTTTAAATGTAATTATATCATAAAATCTTAAGATATACTCCTACAAATTTTAATGTCATAAAAAAAGAAAACACCAGGTCTAATGTCAAAAAAGAAAAAAGAAAAGGAAACACTCACTTAGCCTTCAGTTCATGGGCAGTTCCACGGACATTGTCCAGCTCAATCTCCAGTTTGACGGTGTCGATAGTGAGAGTTTCCAATGTGCTGCGATACTCACTCAGTTGGGCCTCATACTCTATCATCGCAGTCACAGATGACCCTTGAGACACATCCGTCCCCCCAGTCAGCTGGGACAGCTTGGCCTCCAGAGCTACGTTCTCCTGCTGTAGCCCCCGTACTTTGGCCATGTATGTGGAAAAACGGTCATTCAGCCCAGAGAGTGTGTGCTTCTCAGCCGCTCTCGAGAGTATCGGGGCCACAGCAGCACCTGATGATGGACCGACAGCGAAAGCGGAGCTTGCACCGAGTCCTCCTGCAGCAATGGCATGAACCATTGCGAATGCAGGACTGGCAACCAGTGCACCACCGCCACCACTACCCAGTGCCAATCCTGCACCAGCCCCTGCACCTCCACCAAGGCCAAGACCGAGACCTCCACCAGCTCCAAAGCCCAGGCCAAGACCTCCACCTAAGCCAGAACCACCCCCGAGACCCAGACCCAATCTTGCTCCACCACTTGCACCAAATCCTCCATATCCACCAGACATCCTGGAGGAGGCCAAGGAAATGGAAAAACCATGGTGAACAGCTGAAGGATCAGAGAAGGCTGAAGGATCAGAAATGAGCAGAGAGTGCAGGGCGAGAGACTAATGATCGCTGTTTAAATACACTTGAGGTACGGAGGGCATTGCAAAAAGAGACACTCCATACAGGAAGAATAAGCTGTAACTTGTCTCAGTGGCAAAGTATGGCGTCGGTTGTCTGTTAAACCTCAAAATATTCTGACCTGCAGGCATATTTTCCTTCTAGGATGGGTCTTCAGTCTAAATGCTGTATTTCAGTGAAAGCTCCTGAATGATGAATATCACCCAAGTTTTTTTTTTTCAAAGGTGTCATACACATTTACCTTACTAAATACTAAGATTTAATTCCCCATCAGAAATTGTAAATGCCCTTAATCTCTTTTAAATGACTGGAGAAATGTCACCAAAAAGACATTCAAAAATACTTTCCCAAAAACCTTTGCTTGTGGAACCACAGAACGTTTTGAGCCGGAGAATAATCACAGGAAAATTACATTATAAATGCTGATTTATAGTATAATGCTCTACAAAAATCTGCCAGTGTTGTTATTGTTAACTAAAACTAAAACTATGACACGTAATTTCTGTAAATTATATATAAGTTAAATGAAATAAAATATACAGTATATATTAGATTAAAAATTTTAAAAATGGTTGAAGTAATAAAATTATTAAAACTGAAATGGAAAAAATCGTATTTAAAAAAAAAAATTACTTGAACTAAAATTAAACTGAAAATGTAAAAATAAACGCTAGCTAAAAATATTAATACTATAATAAATACTATATACTTAAATACTATTATATAAATAATCTATGAGCTATTTCACAAGCTATTTTACCATTAAAAAAATCACCACTCCATCAAGTATCTTTATCAGATTGTTGTGTGGAATTCAGTTAAAAGAGATTCTAGAACACTAGCTTTAGCATTATGGCTGGAATACACCACAGATTTTGAACAATCTGAAAACAATTGAAAATATGAACAGTTATCATAAATACCATATTTTTTCCAGAAAAAAACATCAGACACTAAAGGACTGAGGAGCACGCAACAAACTTACACAGAAACATGTGCCTTGATTCTAGGAGACAAATGAAAGCAAAGCTAAAAAAACAAAAAAAAAAGCTTAGATTAGTGACACACTAGGCAATTTTCTGTGAAATCTGTCAACTCCAGCCTTCATGTAATTCTGCTATCACAGATCTCTTGCATAAGGTCAGTGCTTGGTATCAGTGACATTAATAAAAAGTGGAATCTAGCAGACATCTGTTTGGTCTTGAAAGTCTCAAGGGCAGACTCTACTGATAGGTTTGTGCCTGTTCTGATGGCAGGTGAAGCATACCTTTCACTCATTTTGCAAACTCATGACATGCCCATGGCATAATCAAACTCAGCTGTGATCAAACTATATGATTGACATTAAAGAAATTAAAATTTTATAGAAAACCTAACTAGTATCATTTGATGAGAAACTGTATTGTAAAGACAACTCAATTGTTTTGAATGTGCTCTTTACAAAATAAAATAAAATCATTCAATACTAGATTAAAATATAAAGACTCAGAATCAGACAAAATATCTCTGTTATTTACAAAATCCCCTGAACAATAAATGACAGGGAAAGAGTAGGGGAAATCACACTCTTTTGTTTTCCTGTCAGATGAGGAATTGTATCTGGTTCAGTGGAAAATGTGACGCTTTTTAATTTCTTTGAATGTCATAACAGTGTGAAGTGTACATTGCACTTCTCCCAGGGTTATTTAGAGGAGGAAGAGGTTTTATTCCATTACTGAATATTTTAATACTTGGGGTTTATTACAAGAGACAAACTCATAGGTTAGGTTAATCCACCTTGGTTTACAATATAACAGTAGATTTGTTTATAATGCAGAAATAACCAGCAAAATTCTGTTGACGAACTTGGCTGGAAGACAAAAAGTACATCAAACTGTACCTTAATAGTTCAAAAGGCCCCTTAGAGCAAGATATTTTAAGAACTCTCTGCTATGAGAAACAAATGCGAAACCAAAGTTGATTCTGGGTTACATGCTAAACATTTTAAAATACAGTAGATCCTGAAAGCCCCTAAAATATATACCTAAATAGCTTATGGAACATACTCTCTTGTGTAACATTGCATCTGGTTTGAACAAAACCTCAGGCCTTTTCAGTAATCAGTGACAGTCAGTCATGAATAAGTCAGATTCTCACTGGGCCATTCTCTGGTCATGTGTTAAGATCTGATCTGTCAAGGTTATTAGGCCAAGGATAAAGATTTCCCAGTTATCAACATCACATCTTCATAATCTGACGCAAATCGATATTATTGAACTATAACAAGCATTGTGCAGATTAAAGTGTCCTAGAGTGGCTTACAGTGTTTATGGGATTGCAAGTGTGATACTGTAATACAACAGTTTAATAAGTTAATATTGAGAAACTTGCTTTAGTTACAATATAGCCAGTTAATTTGTTTTTGCTCCCCCAATGAGCATAATACCAAACAAGGCAACTGCAGTGATGTCATTGCTAACTAAGTGAATCATAATTTCTGAACAAATGAATCAGTTGAATGAATGATTCAATGACTCACTCATTAAGACACCTACTGCGTACCAATTTGCATACTATCCGTCCTATAGACCAATTTGTCTCAAATCCACTTCAACAAGGCAGTTGTCTGTGGAGGTATGAATATCATGAGTTGTACTCACAATTTATTATTGCATAATAGTTCACCTGTGTACTTATTTATTTTAGACTATACTATACATTTTTGCAACCAGTTATTGGTGTGATTATTTAGTTGTTAAATATGGAACAAGGAAGTTTTTTTTGTGCCATTTACAGGGAGAATATTCTTATTTTTTGTTGTTTTCCAGTACATCTTGTCTTGGGAGCACCCTTTGATTTTACATCTGTAAGTAGTTATCAGTTAAAGTAATTGACCTTTATGATGTTGTAACAGTTGATATTTAAAGATTTCTCTATGTTTGTGTCTTCCAGTGTGACATTCCAATCATACGGAGATAGTGGACTCCTATTCTTCTGGAGAACTTTGGAGTTTTATCTGAAAGGTACTGGCAGAAGTGTGGGATTATAAACTAAAAAGAAAGAATGACGAGTTGATTTTTCTTACCAGAATTGTGAGATATAATCTCGGAATTGCAAGAAAAAAGTAAAATTTTTGAAATATAAACTCAAAATTACATTTTTATTATTTTATTCCATGGCTTGAATAGACTGCTACGTTAAAACTGTCATTTTCTGCCACCAGATAGGCTCCGCCCACAAAAACGTCATCACTGTTTGCAAACACTGAAATTGGTCTATATGAAATTTGAATTAGTGTGTCCCAAATCATAGTATGTTGAAGTAAGTATCCCAGAGGTACCCGGATGGTTTACTATTTCTTGTGGAAATTAGCATACTCTACTACTCTCTTCATGTAAATTTATGTCAGAAATAGAAGGCCTACAAATAGTACGATAATACAAATTCAATCTAATCAGAATTCTTGGAACGTCTCTCTGGGTGGAGACAGGTAGGTTTAGGTATATATCAGGTGGGAGGATTTGTGTTCTGCAGCGAGGACCATCTCCACACACACATCTACCCATGCTCTACCCACCATGCCACAGCTACAACAGTTTTTTAACTTTTCAAGTGAACGAATTATAAAAAGAAAAATGACTGAGGGGTTAAAATTTTAAAGAAGTTTAACGAACAGAAAGTGCTTGAGCAGCCTAATGTTGCTATGGTTACGTTCTCGGTAGGCTGCTGTGGGTCAACAAACAGTCAACCACACACTGTTTATAGCCTCATTGACTATATGAATGCACTTTTTTGTACGTGTGATTAAAAGATACAGATAAATAAAACCTTATCACTTTCTCATGGGAAAAAAAGTTCTGACTTCTCTGATTTGAGATCAGATCAATTCATTTGCCACCAGCAAACAGGAAGATGGGGTGAAGATTACTTATCAAATGCAAAATAAATCATCTTATGAAACAATTAACTCTTTCATTCTGTATTTGTTCATGTTTACCACTACTTTGATTATAAGAGGTGACATGACATTCTGGATTCATATGTGCAACACACATATGCAAACACACACAAAAGTGCTCTCTTGGGTCATTGTGATGATAGTTTAGTGTCCCCACTGTCATTGTCAAACATAGTCATACATACTGAGAGGGGGACCTGGATTGGTCTATAGAGCTTTCCTGAGAAGACCACTGTGCTGAGGCAGCCGAAAACTGCCTAACGGTGATGAACAAAGAGCAGTGACCAACATCACCAGGTTTCTGTCACAATAGTACTAAAAACAAAGAGCCTGCTTTCCAGAAGGCCAGGCCACCATAAAGAGGCATGCATTCTTAGCTGTTGCTGTTTAGCTGAGGGGAGGTCAGTAGATATTTGCACTTGCATTGTGGTCATGTCTATGGACTGATAGTGGCCTGTCACTTAAAAAGCATCAGGACAGGAATGCCTTTGCTACGACGCCAATCCTCCTTCCTGGGCCAGGCTGCTTCCGAGCGGCCCGGCGGTGTGGGTCGCATGAGTGCAGCAGGGACCTCTGTGCCTCGGGGAGTGTTTGTAGGCATGGCTCCCACCGGAGGTACCAGCAGCCTAGGTGCACGTGTGTCTCGCAGAGCTCTGGGCATCCACAGCGTGTTTCTGCATTGCCTTAGAAGCACCAGTGTTCCTGTGGTGACCCATCCCGGAGAACGAGGCCATCAGTTTGGCTTTGACAGTCTCAACACGTGCCTGCTGGAGTACCGCGATAAAGTTCATGCTCTGGAGCAACTCAACCAACAGTTGGAGGAACAGATCAGACACTGCTTGGATCGTAAAGCCGCCAGCGCCAGGACATGGACTGGCCTG
Organism: Sinocyclocheilus rhinocerous; assembly: GCF_001515625.1. Lineage (NCBI taxonomy): Eukaryota > Metazoa > Chordata > Actinopteri > Cypriniformes > Cyprinidae > Sinocyclocheilus > Sinocyclocheilus rhinocerous. The sequence goes on along the minus strand of NW_015665002.1, from coordinate 20,254 downwards.
AAACAAGACTGGGAGGATGTGTATATGCAGGTAGGAGGATGTTTGACAGGGTTGGATTAATACATCAAGCATAGAGGTAACAAAGCAAAAATAATTCATTAAAGTGTTTTTGTCTTTTTTTTCTAATGGAAATATTTTTAACATCCTTTAAACTTTTTTCCTCAAAATTAAAAGATATATTTTTTACTTATTTAAGATAAAGGTCTAAGATAAAGATAAAACATAAGTTATTTTTTTAAGAAAAATACCCTAAATTAAGCTCTCTTTTCTTAACCCATTGGCCATTTTTTTGGAAACATAAATTTAACAAAATGTAGTATAAAATATATGTTCAATTTAGCTTTTAATCAATTTAGCTCAAATCTAATAAACTCTCCAAACTTTATATTTAAATGTAATGTTTCCAATAATACTGAATGTACTGTTATAGTATTTACTATTATAATTTTTTGCTTCTAATGAATGTATCTTGTTTTAAGAATGAACCTCCTAATTTCGAAGTAAAAAGATTCACAGGTGTACAAATAAGGTATTTCTGCTTTCTATCAGGTCAGTGAGGCCATCCTGGACAACACTCGACTTATGCTCCAGACTGAGAATGTTCAAGCCAATGCAGAGGACTTTAAAGACAGGTGTGAGTGTGATTAAAACAGCAACAGAATCTTTAATCTTATCACTAGCTTTTATCTGCATCAGCAGATTAGTCTATAGTGTGTTTCTATGTGTGCATGTGTAGGTATGAGAATGAGCAGCCATTCCGTAAAGCAGTGGAAGAGGAGATAAACTCTCTGTACAAAGTCATTGATGATGCAAACCTTACCAGGATGGACCTGGAGAATAAAATTGACAGTATGAAGAACGAGCTGATGAATCTGGAGCAAAATCACATGGAGGTGAGATAAGACCAGCTCCACAATTGAACCCTCTTAATGAGAGAGATGTTTCAGTGGTAAATTAGCATCTTCTTTTGCTCTTCTTCAGGATGTTAGAGCGCTCTATAAGCAGATGTCCGACCGTGAGGTTGATGAGTCGGATGCTCCCACTGAGACCAGCCTGGACCAGATTCTAGCTTTTATCCGCTCTCACTGGGAGAAGGTCATTGAGAAGAACCGTGCTGAGACTGATGCCTACCTTGAGTGCAAGGTAAACCACAGAACATGAACCCTTAGAGTTATTTGTTAGGAAATAGACTATTTTATCACACAGTGCTCTGCGATACTTGATTCTGAATCAGTTAATCGTGTCATCCTGCACCAAATATTTTTGCACAATGACCACTAAGCTGTATAATTAACTGTTTTCAATCTGTAGTTTCTTTCGTCTCACATAAAATAATTTGAAAACATTTTATGGTCATTTAAATCATTAGGTATCAGGAACTAACAGTGAATGAATACATTTTTACATCATTTATTATTTTATTTTTTAAGGATTTATTAATCTTTTTCTTGAGCACCAAATCCACATATTAGAATGATTTCTGTTGGATCATGTGGCACTAAAGATGGAGTAATGACTGCTGAAAATCCAGCTTTTGCCATCACAGGAATAAATGACATTTTAAAATATATGAAAATAGAAAACTGTTACCTTGAATAATAATATTTCACAGTAATTTTTTTTATTTTTTTATTGTATGTTTGATCAAAAAAATGCGCCCTTAGTGAGCATAAGAGACTTCATTAAAAAAATATTACATGCCCCAAACGTTTTGAACGATAGTGTAATTATATGATTTATATGAATAATTTTTTTAAATATAATTTATTACTGGAAAAAATACATTAGTATATGTAGAAATTAGCATTAATCAAAATTAATAAATGCTGTAAAAGTACTGTTCATGGTTATTTTATGTTAACACATAAAACTACTGAATAGTATTACCGACCTTTTCAGCTCAAATAAACATTTCCATCAGGATCACGCCAGTGTCCCAAACACAAATATTGGGGTTTATTTTGTAATAATGACCAACTGACTGAAAAGATATAATAATATGACAATCCCCTATTTGTGAATGTGCAGCAAACTGACAATGTGACCAGTAAGCTGAATCGAGAGGAAGAGGAGCTTGAGAGTCTGAAGACAGAGTGCAATGTTGCTGGGTGCAAGATTCAGAGTCTGCAGGCCGAAACCGAGTCTATTAGAGCTCTGGTAGGACAACCTTCTCAAAGCAAAGATCATAAAGCACAACAGTATTCAATTCACTAGACTGAACTATGCATGATCCCTGCAGAAACGAGGCCTGGAGAACGCCATCAACGACGCCAAGCACTGGCATGGCATTGAGCTCCGAAATCTGGGCTCTGTTATCGGAAAGCTGGAGTCTGAGCTCAACGACGTCCGCGGGGACATCGAGCAGCAGCGCCGTGATTATGAAACCTTATTCAACAACAAGATGAAGCTGGAGATGGAGATCGGAACATATCATGGAATCCTGGATGGAGAGGAGAGCAGATTCTCCTCCTCAACGTAAGGCTCATTTTCAATCTGCTTATTACAAGAGGATAAGACAACTAATGTCCTGACTCAGTTTTCTTCCTCGTTCCTCAAAAGTATTAAATCAGGGGTCTCCAAACTCGGTCCTGGAGGGCCGGTGTCCTGCAGAGTTCAGCTCCAACTTGCCTCAACACACCTGCCTGGAAGTTTCTAGTATACCTAGTAAGAGCTTGATTAGCTGGTTCAGGTGTGTTTGATTAGGATTGGAGCTAAACTCTGCAGGACACCAGCCCTCCAGGACCGAATCTGGAGACCCCTGAATTAAATTCTTTAAAAAAAAACCTCCCTAGTTTCAGTTTCTGTGATCCCAGACCGATCTCTCAGGTAACCACAATGTTGTTCTGTACTGCAGGTTCCCCGGTGGTTCTTCAGTACCTGAGGGAAGAACTGATCCCACACCTTCTGGACCACAAAGCAGTCCACAGACTGAAGGTACTGTTTCCATCTACAGAATGTAGTTCTCAAATTATCCGATTGTATCGTTGTGAATATTAAGCTTAACATCAATGATGACAATGTTTTGTAGAAAATATTAAGAGACGATAAAGGAATTTTTTTGATTAAAAATGTCTTTTGATGTCTTCTATCAGGTTCTAATGCTCCTGGTGCTCCAGAAGAAAGCAAGCAGAAATGATATATTTTATTAAACTTTGCAAAAATGTTGATTTTCATTTGTTTCTCCTCACTTGTAATTTACACCATCTATAGACTACATGACTTCTGTGCAGGTTAGAAATAAATACAAATATAATGCATAAACTGAAGATGCACTCATAAAAATATTGACCTCAGTTCATTTTTATTGAGCATTTAGCTGAAGATTTTATATACAAAGACTCTCCAGTTGTTTCTCTGATACTAGCCTCTATGATTCAATATTCTGATCTATGTGCCTATATCCTATTTTACTCCCACGGGTAGCAAAGCCATAAATCATAGTGTGGGAGATATGAATAATTGACTATGGTCAAAACTGAAGCTCCTTAACACGATAATAACACTTTGTGGTTATAATGACACGTCTATGAAACAGCCACTTAGACGTTACTTCAAATCCATGTTATCGTTCTGAACTATCATTTCTTTGTTTAGGAAATCCTCAAATATCGCGTTTACTGCATGCATGAGAAAAAAGCACAAAGCTATAACAAAAGTCAATAGGCGACTGACATTTCTAGTACAAAAAGGTGATGTTTTTAAAGAAAAACAGTACTGAATTTACACTAATTTTACTGAGATTTTATTGAATATTTAATTTGAAAAAAAGTGCAAAGTCATGCAAAATCTTAAGACATGACAGTCTAGAATAGTATACTAAAATATAGTTGCATAAACGGATTCTAACAGAAACTGAAAGATATTCATATTTAGGGTTATTCATTCAGAAAATACAGCAGATTTAATTTCTCTGGTCTCGTTGGGTCTCCAATGACAGAGAAGCATCCAGCACAGTAACGGGCCGGTTTCTTTGTGTTAGCAGAATTGGCCCTTTTCATACGGAATCCAAGACTGCTGACCCTCACATCCTACAAACGTCAGCACAGCTGTAATATTCCACATACCAACAAATAGGTTTGATTATGTAACATCATAAACATGCTTCTCACCTGTGAGTTTCTTAGTGTTACACTTTCTGACGGCCGTGGATCTGATGGTTGGATCAGTAGAGGTGTCTGTAAGATGATTACATCAGTTATAGTTAGTCTTTTCAATACCAGAAACAGCTTTAATTATACATTTTGGTTTTTTATACCTTCTGAAGTGGCTCCATAGGAAAAGCAGCTGAGAAGTTCAGCACAGAGATGAGGAGTAACACCATCAGGGCTCTTTTCATGTTCTCAGTCATCTTCAGTCTCATACGAACTGAACAAGCAAACACCTGTTGAATTAAAACACCACTCAAAGGGTGGGACCCAAAGCTGTTGTGCGTCACAGAGAAAATTATGGCACAGGGCGGCATTGTGTCCATAAAATCAATGTTTATTTAAGACATTTAGGAATTATGTGAAAACGAATATTTTAGTCCCACACAAAAGATCTCAGTTAATGCCGTTCCTTCAGGTTAAATGGAAATGTTTTAAAAGTTAACAGGGCGGCAGACTCGATATTTGTCCATGTTGAGCTCTCCCATCTCAAACAGAGGTAGCCGAGGAATATATTCAAACACATACAGAGATGTGATCCATATATATTAGATTTCTGTAAACTTGATTCTCATTTATGTGACAAACTACCATGTGCAATGCTATAAAAAGAGGAAAAATTACAGCTAATAATAAATTAAAAGTAGAAATACTGCATCACAATTGGAAGTTAATACAAAATAAATCATAAAATAAAATCAGCAGAGAAATGCAGTGGTATTATGAGAAGGAAAATATAAACCGTATTAAAAATTCACAGTCAGTAATCCTAATTTCAGATGTGTTATGTGAAATTAAAACTATCAAGTTGCAAAATGTATACGTCTATACAGTCATGAAACATAATTTGGATCATTTTTGCACAAAACATGGGAGTGTTTCATTTAAATCTCCAACGCTCACAGTTCAATAAGAGGATGTGAAGCCACTATAGTAAATAATCCTGAAAGCACATGTCTGACAAGAGTCCTACGTCAATTACACTTTCCCTGGTATGTGTGCTGGTTCTCAAATATACGAAGGTCAAATTAAAAAGTAAAAGCAAGACATGGGATTGGATGGGTACACCACAACCCATCCATCCAAGATACAGAGCTGGTGATCTGTCATCCCCATATCAAAAAGATCGACCAAAAAATATGTTTTCTTTCAAATTTAAGAGCATTCAAGCCAATAAAGTGGTGAAAACAAAAAATAGTCCCATGTAAAGTGTAAAGTCATGGCACATCTAGCAGATGTTTTGCACATACAAATAAGAGGTCAGTTGCTCACATTAAATTTCCATCAATATCCCAAATAAAATACGATTAGTACTTCTAAGTAAGAAAAATTCTTGATAAAATATTATTAAAAACAAGTTTATCCTTGTTAATCATACCTTCTTGATTATACTCTCCCAATTATGGCATGGGTTAACAGTGGTTAACTTTCACCTGTCTCGAAATCTGAATTGGCTTCCAGTTTAGAGGAATAAAATTACAAATTTATATGTATATATGATGATATTCCCCAACAACTGATGCTTTAATGGGCCCACAATACACACTATCTGATAACAGTGCAAAAGTGTGCTTTTTAGCAGAAATGCGGCCCATTTCCTGTAAATGTCTTCGAATGTATGTGTGAATTCTACATTTGGTTGTCAAAAAAAACTAAACAGGATTACATCACCATTAAAGGTGTACTGGCATATCTGCTTTAGGCTTTTCTCAATAAAAAGCCTGAATAATAGTACCTCTGATACAAACATGTGAACCAAGGGTCATGAATGCATTTTGTTAGACCACTCAGTACAAAAGCCTTTTTGTTATATTTTGTTTTAAATAATTAAAATGTCCTTATGGGCTGAGGGAGACTGTGGCGTTAAGCGGGTTGTAATGGTATACAGCCCACCCCGACCCCGCCTTCATGGCAAACCATTGGTGCCATAAACGTCCAACGGTTAGTTTCTGGGTCATACATTTCCATAGAGCTGAGATTGGATTGTCCATCATAACCTCCCACTGCATAGAGTTGACCACAATTGGCCACCAGAGAAATGCGGCTGCGTCGAGTGTTCATGGCCACTAGGTGGCTCCACTGATCTGCTACCGAGCTATACACCTCTGCTCCACTGAGAAACGCAGAGCCGTCGTAACCTCCTGCCACATACAGATTGCTGCCAAAGGCTGCAGCGCCGTGCCGACAGCGCTTGTTTTTCATGGGAGCGACAGGGTGCCACAACGCTGTATGATGGTTGTAGTACTCCACCTAGTGGCAGAAACATGAAACAACAATATATTTATATATTTAAGGAATATTCACAACTTCACAAAAAGTGAACCAAAAAAAAAAAGTGCAAATTGTATCCTGTAATTTGGATGATGGTGTTTACTTACTGTGTTAAAGATCTGTAGTCCATCATGACCACCCGAAACATATATTCTGCCTTCAAATACAGTAACGCCAGCAGCACTGCGGCTTGCGCTCATTTCTGTAACTATCGTCCATCTGGTAACAAACAAACATAAACACATTCTGATTCCAAAGAAAGCTACAATGATTGTTGAGACAGAAAATAAATGAACACCTAAATGGATAGTTTAATAAACAGAGCAAAATAGTGTTGTCACAGGTCCAATACCAGTGAAAGGATTTTCGATACCAAAACCACTTTGCTATCGAAGACATTTTTACTTAAAACATGAAATATTAATATATTAATTATAAATATATAATAAATATATTAATTAATAAATGATTAAAATAAATATGCAAACACTGTTATAAAAGTTATAAAATTAGGAACAGAAAAACATAAGCAAAGGAATAAATAATATTAACAACATTATTATTTAATAGACAGTAGCAAGACTATTAGGCTGTGTTTACATTTTCTATCTGCTCAAATATTGAAGATTGCATGATTGCATACAACCTTTTGAATTGCATATAGTTTGGCCAAGATTAAATAAGCATTTAATTATAGTGTCATGCAGTACAGTGTAACAACAATCACCAAGTTGTTGGCGCCCTCTGCAGGTTAGAAAGTTTATCCACATAATATTATTACAATCCTCATTACAAGTAACAAATTTAAATTCAACTGATGACTAATTTCTATAATGTTAATGTAAATTCTAAGTTTTTTTATTATTATTATTGGTCTCTTTTGCAATATAAAACAGCCTGATGGACACACATACTATTACATTAAGTATTTTAACAGTATTATTCCATATTATCATAACATTTTTGATAGTTTTTTTGGTCCACATTGTTATTATATATGTATTTTAATTTCTTCTTAATTTTTTTTAAACAAAATCATTTCCATTCCTAATTACTTGATTTACAAATGAATGAAAGGTGGCAACCCTACATGAACCCTGAATTTTTCTTGAAGAATGTATGACTTACCTGTCGGTCTCTGGAGAATAGCACTCAACTGAATTTAGAGAGGACTTGCCATCATATCCACCACACACATATATATGTCCATCAACTACAACTGTTCCCATTGCACTAATGCAGAACGAAGAGAAGAAATATCAAAAGCATCAGATATATGTACCTAAAACTCTTTGCAAAACCTTAAAACTTTTTCAGTTCTTTCTCAATGAACAATTAAATAGCTTTTCAAATGTAATATATTTCCCTCACATATTAAATAGGACAATTTCAGGATTTCCTACCTGCGTTGAGTATTCATACTAGCAACTTTGGTCCACGTGTCAGTTTCTGGGTTGTAAACTTCAACGGTTCTAAGCCGTGATTGACCATCGTAACCACCAATGGCATAAAGCAGCTCGTTCATGACAGCAACACCCACTCTACTGCGAGCTGTGCTCATAGGTTGGCATCGCTCCCAACAGTTTCCAATGGGATCAAATACTTCCACAACGTTTAATGAGTCACCAGCACTATTGAGGCCCCCAACTGCATAGATTAAGCCTGCGATGGAGGTGCAACATCTCTGTCGGGTTTTGTAGGCTGGGAGGTGTGGCCGTCGCTCTGGCATCAGATGGTAATCTTTGGCCTCATCGACAAGGTCCCTGTTGGAGTAAAAGTCAAATGCATTCCCAAAAATAATTAATCCCACATCTTTTCAAAAGTATTACTAAGAAACTGTTCCATAGTCACAATCATTTCTCAAACTTTGTATTATTATTATCATATTACATCTGGAAATGGAAAGAGTTTGTGTTGAAAAATACATTTTCTATGCAAAAATCACATAGTGCCATATTTTGGATTCAAAAAAGTGTTTTGCCAAAAGGTTCAATTATGGGGCATAAGTTCTCTCAGAAAGAAACTTATCTGAGATACTTGCCTGCATTTGTGGCAGCAGCGTACGAGCTCATCTTGTTGGACTCGGTCAGCAAGGAACTGAGGTCGACATAGAGGCAGTCGGGTTTTAGACATTAACTCTGGTAACCGTGACTCCCGATCTTCATGTGAATGCCGTACCCAAGCAAGTACGGCCTCAAACACCTACAAACAACAAACAAGATCTGTTTTTCTCCTTATAGTGTCTCAAAAGAGAACACCCAAAACTATGACACAATGAAAATGTGTGATCTACATCCATTCATTCAGCAACATCCTTTCTTTACAATGTGTCATTACAATGCCTTCATCCAATCTCTCCAGAGACTCTGACCTGCTCCTCTGCTTGGACATTGAGCTCATCGCAGCCCACAAGTTCAAGCACCTCCTCTGGCCGAAGGGCCAAGAACTCCTCAGACATGGATACCTCCACAAAGTGCTGGTGAACGAAGCTGTTGGCTGCATCATAAAGCATGGTGCACATCATAGTCTCTGCAAACTGCCGTACTCCAAGGCAATTCTTTGGATGCAACCTGTAAATTAAGAGCAAGTCTGGAACAATGAATCATCGGTGTATGCGAAATGAATCACTTTAATACCATAACCTGAGAGAGGCCTGTAACAGTTATTACCTATTAGCCTGGGGTGTGCTTCCCAAAAGCAACTATGGTCGCAAGCTCCATCTTTACCAATGGAGTTCAATGGAACTTGCGACCAAGGTTAGTTAACAATGCTTTTGGGAAACGCTCACCTGACTGTGATTGTGATGTTATCATTATTATTTAATTATATATATATATATACATACATGTTATATTCAAAAGTTTGGGGTCTTTAAGATTTAAAAACCTCTTATAGGTTTCTTATGTTTACCAAGATTGTAATTAATTGATTAACAATACAATAAAAACAGTAATATTGTGAAATATTACAAAAGAACTGATTTCTATCTGAATATATTTTAAAATGGAATTTATTTCTTTTAAGGCAAAGCTGAATTTTCAGCAGTTATTACTGCAGTCTTCAGTGTCACATAATCCTTCAGATATAATATGCAGATTTGGTGCTCAAGAAACATATTATTAACTTATTATTATAAATGTTTAAAATGTTGTGCTGCTTAATGTTTTTGTGCAAACAGTGATATTCTTTGGTGAATTAAACGTTTTTTAATTATTTGAATTCAATTAATTTTAATTATTGAATTTAACTTTTTTGAAACAGAAAGATTAGTCTTTACTGTCACTTTTGATCAATTTAATGCATCCTTGCAGAATAAAAGTATTAATGTGTTTTGAAAAAAATCTTGAAAAAACTGATCCATTGGCCTTATGAAGAAATTGTTATTTGTTTACACTTTACCTCTGTTGTAAAAAAGAGCAGCAGGCATCTTTGACATTTTGAAGCTGCAGGAAACTGGCCCCTATCAGGAGGGCCTGGACGTTTTGTTGGTCTATGGCTATGTGTCCGTTGTAGGCAAAGTTTATTAGGGCTTCAAGTGCACTGTTTAGAGGCAAAACAGAGATGAAAACTCTAACGTACATTTACAAACAACACAAAAGAGCATGTCTACAGATCTAAGTTGTCCCTTTGAGGTTTGTATCTTCACCTGGGGTCCATGCCCTGCATGACGATCTCATCCTGTTTGCATTCCACCATGTCATTGGTGAACATGGCATGGAAGTACGGAATAGAAGCAGCAAGGACTATTCTGTGAGCACTGAATTTGTGCTCTCCTACCTGCATAAACACAGATACACAAATCTTGATCAGAAATCATCTCATATATACACAATACAGAAAAATGGTTCAATATACTGGTTCAATGTTCAACTGAGTGCCAAAAAAAAAATAAAAAAATCAATCTGAAACATTACTAACCCTCCACCCAAATGAAAACAAATTATGACCATTCTTATGGGCAAAAATTAACAGACAAGTTAAATTTTAATGAATGAAGCAGCATATGTGAAAACATGGAGCAGTGAGCCATTGAGAAAAACCTAATATACTGAAATCTGTTGTATAATATACTGAAATCTGTAGTATATATCCTACAACCCTCCTCCTGTAGTATATATCCTACAATCATTGGTACAACATGTCATTCTGTTGCACTGCGGAAGCTTCTGTCATGAAAACAAATTCCTCGTATGTGAAAACATACCTGGCAAAAAAGCTCATTCTGATTCTATAGCTGTTAGTCAGCAAAAACATGCATACAGTAGGTCAAGTGAAGGAGATAAAGAGGATTACTGCTCTCTGTGACCCACATTAAGGGCTGATGATGCAACAGTTAAAGCACAGCAGCAGATCAGAGACTGAGCACATCTTTCATTACCTGATGCTTCTACTAATGCTTCTTTATAAAGCAACATCATAATATATATATATACACACGTCATTCAAAATCAAGGAGGCGTCAGCAAACCACCTCTATTTTTATTTTGGTATAGAAGTCTTTTCTGAAAAATGAGCAAAAACATCTAAAAATGTAGCTGTGAACTGACATCATATTTCTTATTTAAGCGTATTCCCTTAACAACTCTCTTAAATGATTCCCACAGTCTTGGAAAACCTGTATGAGGGAATTTTAAAAGTGTGATTTGTAGACCTAGAAAAAGTAATGGAAATGTAATTTTTTTTATAGTTATGTCAAGATGTAAAATATTTAATTGCATAGAAATTGCTAATTGGGAGTAAAAAAAAAAAAAAAAAGTCTTATCCCATTATCGAGAAAAACTGGAAAAGACATGTAAATTCAATGGTCACAAAGAACTCCAGAACATTTGGTTCTTGAAACTTTTGGAATTACAGAACGTAATTAATTTGTCTTATTCCCAATTATTTAACTATTTAATTATTTAAATTATTTCACCACCTCCTAGTTTCTGTAAATAAAGGGGTTGGGGGGGAAAAAAAGCTAATTTGTCATTAGAGCATAAGTACCAGAATTCTATAAATGGGTACACACAGCCTTCAAAATTTGTCTGGGGACCTTGGAGTCAAAAACATTGAGAGCCACTTATGTAAAAGGTTTACCGTCACTCAGTATACAGGTTGTAGGAATATTAAGTGTGCTTTCTTTCAGTGTCTGAGTCTGACTGTCAAACAATTTACAAACATTCTTTTGTATACAACTGATAACAAACAGCAGGCGATATTAAAAAAAAAAAAAAGCCACTCTGGTTCATTCTAATTCATCAATCTAATTAATTATGTTAAAATATTCAATGCCAGAGCCAAACTATTGTTTAAAATAAGTCAAACAGCTCAAGATATATTGGCTGTCACAGGTGTTTTTATTCAAATCAGCTTGACAATATAGTTAAACATTAAACATAAGGAAGTGACAACTTCTTAACAGACCATGGAAGGCGAATTCAGAACCCAATTCGTTTAAAAATTCCTCTACAAGTTAAAATAATAATAGAAACAATAGCAGAATGTATTGTTTCTCCTCCGTGCTTTAGTAACGTTAGTCTACTTTATAATATACAGCTCATGTGCAGCTGATGAGGATGCTAGCTGTACATGCTAACTAAATAACAATAGAATAATAACTCGCTTTACAACTGATACAAAATATACAGATATCAATTTTAAGAGCTATCTGCAATGAGACACATTAACAAACGACCTAACAAACTTGAACATTACAGTTCTTCCTTCTGCTAACAGTGCCTGTACTTCACTAGCCTCTCCCATGCTGACAGCCCAGTGCTACTTGGTTAGCATTTCACTAGCAAATTAACCCTAACAAAGAAAAGCACAGTACTTTTAGGGTAACATCACACAGTTTCCCTTGTCGTCGGATCTCCTCCATCACTGCATATCCACGAGCGGGCAAATCGGCGACAGAAAAATGCATCAAATCTTCTAATTCTTCAAAAATTGTGTCTCCCATCGTCATTGATGGACTGGAAACGACACTTTTTTGTCCAAACCGAGGCGCCGTAGCTTGAGCTGTATTACTGTGTGAGTGCCCTCCACCGGCGGTGCCAGTTCCCTATCATGCAGGGGTCATATACGGCTCAAATCAGCTTTATGTGAATGTAGGCTACTGGTCTTATTTGTATGATTCACATGTACATTATGGCTTAGGTTGAGTCCAGACTAGACCAGATCTATAGTCTTTGACAACATAGTCCCTCACAGAAACCTACGTGACAACAATATACTATAATAAGATAGTTCAGTCTTTTTAGGATATTTTTTTGCTAGTATAAACCAAAGGACAGATGAGGTATAAAATGTTTGGACTGTCAGTCACGCGAGTACCTGATTATTGCGTAAATCCGTATAATTAGGCTATACAATTTTAGCTCATTGGACCACATTTTTGTCATTTTTATTAATTTCATAGCAATTCAAATGATATGTTCTTTATCTGGATTTGTACTTTATTTTTCTTTTCTATCTAATATAAATTTATTTTCTTTGCCAGCACTGATTCCTTAAACATCAGACATGCCAAACAACTTTACCTGCCATTACATTAAAATAGCAACACTTCCATTTTAAAATTAATAGAATGTTACCATGAATGTGCCATTTAACGTGGTTTCCTTAATATTTACTTTTAATAAAATTATGACATGAAATTTATCACGTACTACTTGATAAAACTGCGGGTCCTCACAACTTGATTACTTCATATAGAGTTAAATAAATAAATAAATATAATGTTAAAATAATCATATGAATGCTCGTTCTCAGGCCAGGAACAAGCAAAAAGCAGTGTATATTTCCACTGCTTTTGCTAACCTTTGGAGAAAAAAAACACCAAAATCTTCTCTGATGGACTCCAGGACTAAGTCACTAAGACATGTGGCCTCACAAAGCAATCCAGAAGTTTGTGGCACAGAAAGCTGGTTGTGAAACTATCAAGCTGGTTGTCAATGATAAACTCTTCTCAGACTCGACAGATATCCTAGTTTGTTCCATCACATCTCCAGAGCTGTATGTGACTAGTGTGGCTAGATGATTGTTTAAAAAGTTACATTTTAGACATTTTAAGTTAATGAGTTGCAATAAAATAATCTTTACTCTTGTTGTAAAGGGCTTCTTCTTGTTCAGCTGGCAAAAACTACAGCTCGTACACTGTAAACACATCCAACACAAGTACCCATGATCGATAGGGAAGTGTCAAATAGCCTATATTTTAAAAACACTATTTAATAAATAGGCTATTTATTAAATAGTGTTTATTAAATATTAATTTGTAACTACAGGACTTTGCCAGCAGGTGGCACAAAATATCCAGTAACATGACTGAAAGTTCCTATGAATTCTATTTACAAAAATAAACAGGGATCAGTCATTCTGGCAGGCTTGAACTGGCAAGAAAATACGTTTTTCAGGCAGAAGAGCTGTTACCTCAGGGAGAATTTAGCAGAAATGCTTTTCTAAGAAACAAAAATGAAGATGATTTCAAAGAATTAAACTGACTGTAAAACTTTTTAGAAAGCAAAACGAGGAACAGATGTAAGTGTTGGGGTACTTGGTGAAATCAACTTTCAGGAACTGATTAGTGTATGAAGACATAATGTGGTAAAAAAAATAAAGTGAGTATTTTCATATTTAAATTAAAAACAAAAAATTAAAGCGATGTTCATGTACAACTGCTGATGATTGGCACATTATTAGCAACAACTTTATTCATACTACACCGAGTAGCAACTTACGCAACTTATCATGGAAGAAAGAGAGTGAAAGGTATAAAGGGTCAGTAAGGGTGAGATACTCCACAAGCATATATAGCGAGTAGCCCTGAACAAGTATTTGGACACTTTTGGACACCCAAGACACTCTTAAAAACGTGTAAATGTCATTGTATTCTAGAATCAAATGATGCAAGACCCTTTTTCAGAATTAACTTCCCATTTCAAAGAATTTCTGTAATTTTACTTTTAACCAACAAGTCTCAGGGTCATTTTTTAGGGCATATGAAGTTTACCTCAAGTTTCTTAGCAGAGTAACCAGCTCAGGTGTAGTTCATTGGAATAAGTGTGGACATGAATTAAACTGACTGTAAAACTTTTTAGAAAGCAAAACGAGGAACAGATGTAAGTGTTGGGGTACTTGGTGAAATCAACTTTCAGGAACTGATTAGTGTATGAAGACATAATGTGGTAAAAAAAATAAAGTGAGTATTTTCATATTTAAATTAAAAACAAAAAATTAAAGCGATGTTCATGTACAACTGCTGATGATTGGCACATTATTAGCAACAACTTTATTCATACTACACCGAGTAGCAACTTACGCAACTTATCATGGAAGAAAGAGAGTGAAAGGTATAAAGGGTCAGTAAGGGTGAGATACTCCACAAGCATATATAGCGAGTAGCCCTGAACAAGTATTTGGACACTTTTGGACACCCAAGACACTCTTAAAAACGTGTAAATGTCATTGTATTCTAGAATCAAATGATGCAAGACCCTTTTTCAGAATTAACTTCCCATTTCAAAGAATTTCTGTAATTTTACTTTTAACCAACAAGTCTCAGGGTCATTTTTTAGGGCATATGAAGTTTCCCTCAAGTTTCTTAGCAGAGTAACCAGCTCAGGTGTAGTTCATTGGAATAAGTATGGACATGTCTATCTTTTGAGAACCAGAAAATGTCAAAAGTGTCCTTTTTTTAAATATAATATCTATATTTATCATTTAAAATAGAAACAGAAATGTATATTTGTCAAGTGTACTTGTTCTATATTGCTTAAAAATAGAAGTAAATGTAAATGTTTTTTTTAAAGTGTGTTTTAAGTGCCCAAATACATTTTGGAGCCACTGTATGTGAGAAAGGGTATTAAGAGGATGTGGAAGGTTTTCCCACCTGCCTAAACCCTGTCACTCCATTTAAATACTAGTTGCAACACTCATGCAAGCCTTGACTTGAGGAAGCCTAAATTACATACACTCACTGTTTATTTATGTGTTTATTTACTAGGAACTCAACACAATACTGTGTTAAATGGTATGTTAAGGCAACATTGCAAACGTGTTTTGTAATTTGAAGTGTTATTTCATGTGTAGGCCATATTGTTTATAGACCAATCACCCTTTGCATTGTGTAAATTACGACTGGGGTTGAGTAATCTGACATGCACTGAATTGTTTTATGACACAGGACAACAAAAGGATCACTGTGCAAATTGTCTAAGCTTTACGGTAGCATATTAAAAAGAGGAAATTCAGAAAGCTCCAGCCAGTCGGGAAAGTTGGACTAAGATGAAATGATGCCTGTAGGTCGGGCTCTTTAATACACTGAGTATGTGTAGGGCGGGCTGCGACTGAACGTCCAGAGACCCACGTCTGTCACGTACGAGACCGTCTGCTATCTGGAGCCTTATCCTCTTTTCTAAGATTCCTTAAAGATGGGGTTAAATTCAACATAGCACTGAATATTTTATCTCGCTTTTAAAACGCTTTTCGCAAATCGTGTCGTGTGTTGCATTATTTATAAGCGATTGGCGACTGAGCTGTAACTTGGAATCGTGACCAGCGATATTCGTCACTCTTCGATATTCGTCAATGAAACACGTTTGCAGCAACAACATTGCAGCAAGCTTCAGGAGGTCCTGCGTGCTCAGCTGGTCTTAAAGGAGCAGTGAAAGCAGCACGCAAGGGTAAAATGACTATGTCCGTCCCAGAGAGCATATCGGGGTCCGGGGGGAAAGAGGAGGAGAGTGAAGATGAGAGTGAAATCCTGGAGGAAAGCCCCTGCGGCCGCTGGCAGAAGCGACGGGAACAGGTACGTCTCGAGGCTAATGGACATATGAAGCATAGCTGTCATTTTCTTGTAAAGACGATGACTGGATGGGATTTAATTGTGTATTTAACTGTTATTTAAGTATTTAAAGGGCTCTGCTAATGCAAACACAGTATGGTGTGTTTGTGGGTGTCTTCGCGTTAAACCAGTCCTGTTGGTTTCTGTCCACATGGAGAGTTTACAGTGATTTGCAGCAGTTAAACACTGAAGAATGTCTGAAAAAGCAACGTAAATCGATGCACATATGCTTTAATAACAAATATTTGTGTTTGAAGGACATTTAACAACATTTCATAAGTGTTACACGTAGTTTTCGTATGAGATTTAATGTAAACATTCGAGTTCACGTACAGCCCCTCCCCCATCATCAACGCACGCCGCGGATACAGCGCATACAGAGTTGCTATTTTTTTTTATTGGTTTGTGTTTCATATTCTTAATTTTTTCTTGTTCTTTTTTCTTTTGTTTTATGAGATAAAATGGGCGTGTTGGTGTCAGCCCACTCCTGTTGGCTCGTGTTGAAGCGTTAAGAGCTCGGCTTTCTATGAGATAAGTCTCAGATACAGTAGACTAAAGCTTATCAGTATTGGCACACGTTCAGTCTATCTGTCTCACAGGACACTGGCATTTTTTTTTTTTTTTTGTAAATTAATGCTTATTAAATTACGCTTTAGACAACCCCTCCCACCTACAATGTAAAATCTTAACTGGTTGATTTTTACTTTTCAGAAGCATGCAAACCTATTGAATTCTAGTAAGCATACTTTGTCTCAAGTAAAGTGAACTAGTTATTGCATGTCTTTCTCTAAGGAAGTATTTCTGTCAAGTTCACCCAAAAGTGAACATAATTATGGAAGTTAGCTAGTTGATCTCATTAAAGCGTTTTTAAAGCTGTTTAAACTGACTCAAAATTATATAAAAATGTAAACAGCATAAATGTATACCTAATATTTCAACAAATTTTTATTAGAAAATTTTGATTGTTTTTATTTATGACGTTTGGTGTACTAGCTATTTAACAGTATTAAAACTAATAATAAAAACATTGCACTTAAAGGCACAATATGTAAGATTTTTGTTATTTAAATATCCAAAAAACACTAGAACAGTGTTATATATTTTGCTGACTTGTGTACTTACATTATCCCAAATGTTTCGAAGAATGTTTAAATCCAGAGAAATAAGCAATTTTAACTAGTGACACGGACCGTGTCCATAGTGTCATTGTGTCGCCTGCCAATGACATCATAACCCCTCGATTTCCGGTTTTGTTTTGTAGAAAGTAAGGAAAATTCAAAGACGCTTTAATATGTTGTGCGTTTTAATAGACCGGTGACGACCGCACAGAGTAGCATAATAACAGAACTTAATAACAGCGGTCGACTGTGGCATAATAAAAGCTCCGCTGCTTTCGAGCCATGTGTCGCGCTCGTTCAGCGGCCTCGTTTCGCTTCGAGGGCTTTCAGCCTCACCCTGCTTCATTCTACTACGTTAAGGCTCTACATGATCCCAGCTGAGGAATAAGGGTCTTATCTAGCAAAACGATCAGTCATTTAAAAAAAACAACAACAACATTTATATACTTTTTAACCACAAATGCTCGTCGTGCACTAGCTCGACCTCATGCATTATGTAATCACGTTGGAAAGGTCACCGTGACGTAGGCTGAAGCACCGACCCAGCGTTTACAAAGCGAACGTGCAAAGAAAGTCAAACGCCTTTTACAAAAAGGTAAAACAACGATGTCGGACAATTTTGAAGTTAGAGGAGAAAATGAGATGGAGTTTTTCGCCCTACCCTACCTTTCTGAACCGGAGTACACAGAC
This sequence comes from Sinocyclocheilus rhinocerous, assembly GCF_001515625.1. Taxonomy (NCBI): domain Eukaryota; kingdom Metazoa; phylum Chordata; class Actinopteri; order Cypriniformes; family Cyprinidae; genus Sinocyclocheilus; species Sinocyclocheilus rhinocerous. The sequence continues at coordinate 2,201 of NW_015665002.1, read as the reverse complement.
GAAGAGCTAACCGCACTTGACCTTTTCAGTGGGATTACGTAATGAGTGAAGACGCGCATGCACAAGCAGAGCTAGAGAGCATTTGTGGTTAAAAATTATATAAATGTTTAGTTTTTTTTATTTAGAAAATGACTGATGGTTTGGCTAGATAAGACCATTATTCCTCAGCTGGGATCATGTAGAGCCCTTTGAAGCTGCAATTTGGACCTTCAGCCCGTTGGTTCCCATTGAAGTCCATTATATGGAGAAAAATCCTGGAATGTTTAGCTCAAAAACCTTAATTTCTTAGCGACTGAAGACAGAAAGACATGAACATCTTGGATGACATGGGGGTAAGTAAATCATCAGGAATTTTTTGTTCTGTAAGTGAACTAATCCTTTAAGTTAAGCCAAATTAATTTAATTTGAAATACCTGTTAATATTTACTGTGTGCGTAAAAGCATGGAACCTAATGCACTCGTTTTATGTGGATATTTGTGAAAGTTTTCCATTTTATGTTACAAGCCATCTTAAATTTCTCAGAGGTCAAGGGTGAGTCTCAAGAGGGGGTGATTTATGTGTTCTTTTTCCATGACACTTGATTGTGAGAAGCAATAAAGATGCAAAATTGGATAAAAACATTGAGACAAAGTGGCTGGAGCACAACTAGTAATTATTTCCTCATTGTGAATAGCCTGTAAGAGCAAGAATGTTATTAGTGTGTGGCCTGCTCTCTTATTGCGTCAGTGTTGTTAATGGTGCCAAAGCGCAAAGTGTTGGCTACGAGGAGGACAGACATGCTTGTACAACAAGAGAGAAAGTTTTGTTTGCAGTGGTGTGGTGGTGTTTTCTTTCCTCAATGACTCTGACATTTAAATGGAGAGACGTGGATCATGCCTCACAGCTTCTGTTCTGCAGGTTGTTTCAGTGTGCACTCTTAAGTGTAAGACGCTGTAATGTTGGGAGTTTTTTGGGTAGTTGCAAAACTCTTGCATTAATATTTGTTTCGACAGTTTTAACCTTGTGACATTAGGATTGCCAGCCAATTTTTTTTTTTTAGCAAAGTGGGCTTTCATAAAAAAAAAAAAATGAGAACCCACCAAATGTTTTTTTTTTTTATATTTTAATCAATTGTAGCACACTCCATAGTTAAAAAAGGACGATTGAGATCTTTGATATCGCATTTATTTGACCAACATCATTGAAAGTCGAGAAATGGAAGTTTAAAGGCCCGTCCACACCGATTCTTCAGATCGAAAAAATCGCTTTGAAAGTGATTCCAACGTTATTGTTTTCTGTGCCATAATCATTGCAGTTGGAGTAGACTCTGCTGTTCTTTTAAATGTACAATGATTTTGAAAACTTTAACTTAATTGTTATTATTATAGTTATCATCCTTGATGTGAATAGGTCCTTATGCATCTCAGATGTTTATGAAGACATGTGTATCCTTTAGAATTTCAGAGATCTCAACATCACAAACTGTACACTGCCTGGACAGAAAGTCTACACTCAGAAGTTGGATATTTTGCTTTTAATAAACACGTTTATCATCAAATTCCTTCATTTAATTTCAGTATTTTATTTGATTTCTTTTAAAAAGCAGTTTCCCTTTGGAAACCACGTCAACAGAGTTTTTGAGCAGATGTTTACCACGGTTCATCCCCTACACTTAATTAGCACCGAGCACGTGTGTGTGAATGAGAAACTCGAAGTGAAAATGACTCAGCGGACAGATGGCTGGGCGATGATGTTTTCAGGCAGTAGTGTGTTATTTTTCACGTAGGAATGACGCATACAAACGAGTGCAAATCAAAACCATTGTTGGTTTCAATTAGCTTTTATTCTAACTTTCTTTTTATCGGTATTCTGTTGTGACATGTGAAGCAGCAGAAATAAATTAGCACATTTTCGAGTTTAGCTGTAATTGAGGCAGCAGAATAGAGTCGTTATTGGAGAGATTTCTGTGATAGCCAGCTTGGCATAGCTCTTAAACACTTTTGTTATGCAACTGTTTTCCAACGTTTTGCTGTTTCTCAGAAGACTTAATAAACCCATTTGTGCAGTTTCATCAGAAGATTTAATTCATGATGGGAGATAAATATGCAATGCACACAATTGTGTTGTTCTACTGAGTATCAGCATGGCTGTGATTTGGCTGCAGATAGCAGCACAGTTATTTTTAGGGCCCAAGCCAGAAAGGCGCAGGGCCCTATTGATC
>NW_015665001.1:470423-482068 GCF_001515625.1 Sinocyclocheilus rhinocerous | reverse complement strand
CAACAAAAATTTTTTTTTAAAACGTTTAAAAAAATTCATGTTTTGAATGTTCAGAGAACTTTCAGAAATAATGTTTTCGTAACTAAATAAGAACGTTAGCAAACGTTCTTAGAACATATTTTCGTTAGCTGGGCTTCTGTAAGTGTTATTCCGCTCTGACTCTGAGCATGTCAGTTATGCAGCTGAATCTGAACGTTGGTCTGGTAATGTGTTGAGAGCTGTACCTCGTCTCTGAGCTGCTGTGCGTTTGCGGTGAGCGGGAACGGCGGACGGAGGTGTCTCGTGCTCTGAGCCACGCTGCGGTGCATGATGAACGCCTGCTGGAAGTCTGACTGCAGCAGCAGCTCCAGCAGCAGCCGAACGTCCTGCTGACTCTCAGCATCCGTCAGACACAGCTGCAGATGCTGCAGAGAGTCCAGCAAGTCCTCCAGCTCTGACAACACCAAGAGAGAAACATTAGTGCTACATTATAAAAAAATCCATCTGATTTAAAAGCTGCATGCCTTAAATGTTTAAGTATCATCAAATTGGACATACAAGTAATTTCAATTAATATTAAAAAAAAATCTTAGTTGAATCTGATTTAACTTACAAATGAAGTTACAATTGGTTAAATTATTTTGATGAGTCAAAGTAATGGAAAACATCATATAATTTTTTACAATGATGATTATACAACAAAAAAGTACCATTGTTTTTTTTGGATGTGTGACATGGTTTCCATGTACTTTTTAACAAATGACTTTTCCAGTCATGTCTGATTACTAAATAATAATTTGTAAAACTTCAAATGGTTCTTTAAAGTCTCTAATCCAGCTTGAACTACCTGAGTAAAGACAACTTTACTGGAAAACTAGATCTACTACTAAAACAATAGCAACTTATGGATTTGCAATGACACAAGAATGAGTATATATTTGTAAACAATTATGCAAACTATTCTATTCATATCAAAAATTGCACACTTCACCTTTAAGGCTTTTTAATGTACCACAGTATTTGCATGTTATACCATTGTTTTTGCCCCAAACATTGCACAATTTGCACTTTAAGCCCACATTGTGAAGTGAAATATCAACATCTGTCACTAGTAAACATGATCTTGTTAAGAGATACAAGTGCACTTCTTACAGGGACAATCCTCCTGAGGAACCCGAGGAACCTGAGGTTAAGAGTCTTCTCTTCACGAGTGCAGAGGTGAACTCATCACTGCTGTTTAATTTAAGCGGCGTAGTCACAATTTTTAAAATGTTGATATTAAACGTGCAAAAATACATTAAAAACAGTAATATTCTGAAATATTACAATTTGAAATAACTGTTTTCTATCTGAATATATTTTAAAATGTAATTGATTGCTGTGATCAAAGCTGAATTTTCAGCATCATTACTGATATCATTCTAATATGCTGATATTATGTTGAAACAGTTGTGCTGGCTACTTGAAACTGAAATCTTATGTAACATTATAAATGTCTTTAATGTCATTTTTGATCAATTTAATGCATCCTTGCTTAGTAAAAGTTTTAATTTCTTTCTTCTTTCAGCTTATTATTGTGGTATCAGCTATTTTATACTAATCAAAACCCCGAAACGTGATGCTTTTTCAGGCTGTCCATCATTGAATTGTCTCTCACCTGTTGTATTCCTCTCCTCTGATGTTGACTTGGCTTCCTCTGCAACATCCATCCCATCAAAAATGGCCTCAGTGCTGCTCTGTGCCGATGTGAGACACGAGGAAAAGTTCAGATCGGTGTCCTGAGTCAGTTCACGAGCCTCTTCCTTCTCCTTCATCATCATCACTTCCTCTGGATCATCCCGGATCTTCTCGGTCTGCTCACTGCAGCACTGAGCGATGAGTTTGGCAGGACTGTCCCGTGTCCATCTCACCCGAGTCCTCCGTCATGTCACCGTTCATGTGTAACGTTAACATGGCTGTTTTATAGTGAAGGTCGATACAGTAAACTACAATAAACTACAAGAGTTGAGAGCAGGAGACATTGATGCAGTTATGATTTCCTGATTCCCTGAAACAAATGCCAACAAAACAGAAGCCACTTTCTACAAATGCTGTAATTTGTATGCAATTTTCATATTTAATTATGAAATACCTTTACATGGTTGTCATCAAAACCAATGAGCGGTCACTGATGAGGTTTTTGGTTTTCTCACATCAGAAATACAATGAACTTTTTTTATCTCAAAAGATCAAGAAAATTGGATTTTTCAATATTTGAGCCCTTTAAAAGTGCAGTGTATAATTATTTGCGCTCCTAAATGGAGCTGAAAAAATAATGCTAAAAAAAAAAGAGTACTTTTCAAAATGTCAATATTTTAGCTAAATCTACTTCCTCTGAAGGAACCAATCAGATTTCAGCAGTCGCGCACGCAGACGTTCAGCTCTGTTTAGTAACAGGTGGCAGTGAAAGACGACCATCTGTTTATCTGAGATTAGTTAACTCTAACTTCAGAATCACACACACAGTGTATGTGTGTATATATATATATATATATATATATATATATATATATGGTTTAAAAATATATTTTATATTTAATATTATTTAATAAGTAAATATAAAAAAAAATCTTATTTCTATAACAACTGTTTCCCCAAATTGTTAATATCCATCAATCTCAGCCATTGAACACAATTACCAAAGTTACTGTGTGAAAAATGACGTTTATCTCCAGATTTGATTCCAGACTAATAATATCTGAAATTTGCAGAGAATCTGCATGCAATGGTCAATCAGCACAACATAAAATGTACAAAAAAAAAGAAATCACACACATTAAGGAATTATGTTTTTATTCATTTTATTACAAGAAAATTCCACAATGCTATTTTTATATAATGATCATGGATTTTATTATTGTATTCTCTCTCATTAGGTTCTTATCGTTACAGAAAATGTTATTATACAGATTTGTTCAATGTCTCCTCATTGCTTGGTCATATTCCGCAGGAGTGCTGGATACCTTTACATGGTTGTCATCAAAACCAATGAGCGGTCACTGATGAGGTTTTTGGTTTTCTCACATCAGAAATACAATGAACTTTTTTTATCTCAAAAGATCAAGAAAATTGGATTTTTCAATATTTGAGCCCTTTAAAAGTGCAGTGTATAATTATTTGCGCTCCTAAATGGAGCTGAAAAAATAATGCTAAAAAAAAAAGAGTACTTTTCAAAATGTCAATATTTTAGCTAAATCTACTTCCTCTGAAGGAACCAATCAGATTTCAGCAGTCGCGCACGCAGACGTTCAGCTCTGTTTAGTAACAGGTGGCAGTGAAAGACGACCATCTGTTTATCTGAGATTAGTTAACTCTAACTTCAGAATCACACACACACACACACACACACACACACACAATCACTAGGACCTGCAGACTCACATAAATCGAGCTACAAGCAGGTTTCAGGGAAAGAAATTAATTCCTTAAACATTCAAGAGGATTTAGACAAGCTGAATAGACATCTGTTTTGTTCATATCTCCCATAAAACACAATATCTAAATTAATACTAACAGATTATCTCTTACTATTTCACATCTAATTAACGGACAGTTGATCTACAAATAGAGTAACCTATAAATAACTTCAACCTTACCAACCATGCCTTACAAACATGAACAAAATGCCACTGTTTACACTGTAAAAAAATGATTTTTCAATTTTATAAATAAAACGATGATTATTTGAGTATATAGCTACTATTTCAGTTTTTCTTGCCTTTAAATGTCATATTTAATAAAACGTTACTTGCCATTTCTATTGAGAATTGTTTATAAAACTGTCCAAACATGATATTAGCATCACTGTCATAATAAATATTTAAAAAATGAAATGACAGAAAGCAAGTTTCTGTGAGTAACTATGGTATTTTGACAGAAACTTAAGGTACAATCGCTAATTTTATGTGAGGGATTGAGTGAAATATTGAATTCTGATCAGCTCATTTTAGCTTTTCACTTCATAGCATGCGGTTATTAAACCACCCGTAACAGTTTCGATAAATACAGCAGTAATTGACCCCTGAGACCTTTTAAGAGCCACTAATGTAGATAAACTTATTAAGCTCTCGCACGTTTTCCTCTAGTCCTTCCTGACCTGCACTGATGCTCATGCACAGCTTAATCTCACTTCAATTTCAATGCATTTTTAATGCAAAGCTGACAGATGAACACAGTGTGGACAGTTAATGTATCAACCCTTGTGGGGTTCGAACCTTTGACCTTTCTGTGACCAAACACTAACATACAGCAGCCCAACATCAACTAAAAGCAAAGCAACCATAACAGAGTCAATGACTATAAATACAAACAAAACTACTGACTCTATCCTGATAAAGCCATTACTCACTGTGTGCATGGAGTGGCAGGTCTCTCTCAGCCGCCGATGGTGAAGAAAGCAGTGATTCCAGTGGTGTTTTCACTCAGGTCCAGTGGACGTGTGAGTGTCCACAGCTCAGGCGTCTGAGGCTAAATGTGGATGAGTGGTGACTTCATGAGTTCAGTAATCTGCTCTAAACCCGACAGACCACGAGTCTGACCAACATCTGACCGCCTGATAGTTTCTACAACTAAACATATAATTCACCCTCTTCATTTTTATTCATATTTCACAAACTATACAGGCTACAAATTTGTATATAAATCAAGTTTGTTAATAAATCTCATATTCTTTGGAGTAATAAAGTCAGATAAATTATCTAAAATAAAACTGAGATAACATGATGTACAGTATGTTAGTAATATTATAATAATATGATACATATATGATATATATGAATCATATATATTACTATAAACTGTAAATTTATATTTTGTTGTATTATAATATATTGATATAATTATAAAGTTTACATTAAAATTAAGACACACACACACACACACACACACATTTATATATATATTTTTGTAATATATACATTAAAAAATGATCAATATATTCATATTAGGTTAATAATAAAAAGTGTGTGTATGTGTGTATATATATATATTAGGTTCTTATCGTTACAGAAAATGTTATTATACAGATTTGTTCAATGTCTCCTCATTGCTTGGTCATATTCCGCAGGAGTGCTGGTCACATTTATCTGTACAATTCAATTGTTCGTTTTTTTACTGTACATTTTTGTGTAGTTGATTAAAAAGGCAGTCAGCACTTAAATAAGCTGTGGTTTCTTTTTTTCCTCGTCTTTTTTAAAGTATATTCAAATAAAACGTTCACCTGTGACTCCGCCCCCTAGGGGGACGGGGGCGGGGCTACACCAGGTCATGTGATTATAAGGAAGCTTCAGGGATTGGGTGACCAGGTCCGTGTTCCCCCGCGCACGACCTTTGTGCACCCACGCGTTTGGCACTGCGCACACAAACAAGACTCAGGAGATATAAACAACAAGCAAAGCTCTTTGTGATGTCATAATGATGCGTACTAATGGGAGGAAACAAAAAGACAAAAAGTGCCACCCTCCAGAGTCCAGATTTCAAGTTGTCGAATTCCTTCCCCGCGTCCGAAAACAAAAGCGCTCGTTTTTCAGTTATTTTTGCGTTAAGACGGGGAAACAATGTTCTTCATCTTTTTTTTCTCTCTCTCTCCTGGCAGGCACCTTCAGTTTCTATTAAAATGCTACAGCTATAAGATCTAGCATTGAACACACAAAGCAACTGCAATGAAAAGAACAAAGTTGCCTTAATATAATAATAACAATAATTAATAATAATGAGAAGAAAAATGCAATAATAATTAATAATAATACAGAATAAATCTCTTTTTATAATTAGATTTTATAATTTAAAAGTATATTTTTCTTTCTTTGAAATATTTTTTTTTTTCTCATATGCATCTAGTTTTGTGATCAAGATGTTGACTATACTTCAGTGTTATCCAAATCAATAAAAACTAGCTGTGCCGTTGCATATTACAGTCAATGATATGTGAACATGCACCGTGAACCACCCGTCGCTCTCCGCCCGTCGGCCCGCTGCCGTGACATCATAGACGGCCGATGACCATGACGTCCACCACCTCGCCCTTGTGCAGCTCCACGTATTGCTCGGTTTTGGGAGGTAGCATCAGGAGTCCGTTAGCGCTGCGCATGCTCATGAGTCTGCTGCTAACCTGGTTCCCTGGAGGAAGACGAGACGGAGAAAAGCTTGAAAATATGGGACCCTGCCTGGAGTCTGGACCACAAAACCAGTCATAAGGGTCAATTTTTTGAAATTGAGATTTATACATCATCTGAAAGCTGAATAAATAAGCTTTCCATTGATGTATAGGACAATATTTGGCTGAGATACAACTATTTGAAAATCTGGACTCTGAGGGTGCAAAAAAAAAATCAAAATATTGAGAAAATCGCATTTAAAGTCGTCCAAATGTCCAAGTTCTTAGCAATGCATATTACTAATAAAAATTAAGTTTTAATATATTTACAGTAGGAAATTAAAAAAAATATCGTCATGGAACATGATCTTTACTTAATATCCTAATGATTTTTGGCATAAAAGAAAAATCGATCATTTTGACCCATATAATGTATTGTTGGCTATTGCTACAAATATACCCCAGCGACTTAATACTGCTTTTGTGCTCCAGGGTCACATATATATTAAACCAGAAACCACTAATGTCACAGGAACCAACGTGCATCTTGCTATATCCACAATAAGAGAAAATAAGAGAGTATAACATCCCTCTACGCACTCATTGGCATTAGGACATATATACACTAATAAATTATACATTTAAACAGCAATAAATTAATAATATATTTTTATATTATTTTATACATTTCTTTTAAAAATATATCCTAAATCAAATCAGCTTCTCTTCACAAAATGACAGATATTTTATATGCACTCTAAAAAATGCTTGGTTGTTTCAACACAACTTTGGGTCAAATATGGACTAACCCAGCTGTTGGGTTACATTTTTAAATTAAAATTTTAACCCAAAAGTTGGGTTAGTCCATATTTGACCCAAAGTTGTGTTGAAACAGCCCAGCATTTTTTAGAGTGTAATATACAGTACATTTTTGAAACAACAGACAATCAAGCATTTTTTGTGATAGAAATTTAGTAATTAACAATTAAAACATGGCAACCATGCATGAAAATATATGGATTAGGGTTACTACACTCTAAAAAATGCTGGGTTAAATATAACCCAGTGCTGGGTTAAAAAGGGACAAACCCAGCTATTGGGTTGTTTTGACCCAGCGGTTGGGTTCAAAACAACCCAATAGAGCTGGGTTTGTCCCTTTTTTTTTCAACCCAGCGCTGGGTTATATTTAACCCAGCATTTTTTAGAGCGTATAGTTTAAATTAAAACCATAAACATCATTTTTGTAACTTGAAATACTTTAAACTGTAACGGAAATAAAATAAAATATTAAAAACCCTTAAACTTAGTTGCTATACCATTTCTACTTTTTAATTTAACTTGATGTACAAAAATAACTAAAATTGAAATAAACATAAAAACTACATTAACATAAAAAAAAACCCCAAAACTGCTAAAAATGACAAAAACACACAACAAAATTACTAAAATTTTATATAAAATTAAAATGAAAACAAAAAATAAAAAGTAATTCAAAATATTCATAAAAACTAATATAATAAAAAACTAAAGCTGATTTTCTGAAACCAAAGGTGATTGGTAAACTCTAGCATTGGGATGGCACTTGCACAATTGTTCAAAAAGTCTAAAACAAAGAATGATTCTAAACAAACACTGTCATTCTGAAAGGAAAAAATCAAGAAAGAATATAATTTACATGTAGTGCATCAACATGGCATGCAACATGGCTCTTTTTACACACTCATAAACGAGCTAATATATTGTTTCCTGTCAAATGCTCACTCAGAAAGTTTAGGCGCACTAAAGTGGTCATAGCACACAAAACAAAGTAAAAAATATATCTGTACTAAAATTAAAAAGTGAAATTGAACAATTTATTAGCCAATGGCTAGTGACAAACATTCAGTTGCCTAACGCAATTTTGTCGCATATGCATGTGATTTACTAGCAATGTATAGGCAAAACAATGCAGGTCAGTTCTGCAAGACTTCTGTAATAATAATAATATTAATATAATGTGTGACCTGTGCTCTGTGCCCATGGCAGAGGTTCCTGATGGTGCCATGTCAAAATACAGCGGTGATACTCCGGTCGGGGATCCAGCTTCACATCACATGACAACTGGAAACAATTAAGCACAATTTAGATGTCGTTATTAAGGCAGTCGATAGATTTGAATGTTTTGCAATTAATGTTTTGAAGTTCATGCATTGGCATATTCTTTTATTTTTTAAATGAATACTTTTATCCAGCAAGGATGCATTCAGTTGAACAAAAAAAACAGTAAAAGAAACAGAAAAAATTTATATTTCTAATAAATGCTGCTCTTTTCAACTTTCTATCCAACAAAGAATCCTGGAAAATAAAATGTATCACAGCTTTCACAGACAATTTTGGCAGCACAACTGTTTTCAACATTGACAATAATCAGAAATATTTTTTTTGGGCAGCATATCAGCATATTAGAATGATTTCTGAAGAATCATGTGACACTGAAGACTGGAGTAATGATGCTGAAAATACAGCTTTGCATCACAGGAATAAATTACATTTTACTATATATTACAATAGAATACAGTTTTTTAAAATTGTAATAATATTTCACAATATTATGTTTTTTACTGTATTTTGTATTAAATAAAATGCAGCCTCGTGAGCAGAAGAATCCTACTGATCCCAAATTTTTGAAGTGCTCTATATATAAAGGTCCTTATTCTATGTAAGGTTGAAGGTGGTCTTACCCTGGCTTTTATTATGGTGGGTCGTGGGTCTAAGATTCCCTGCATCTTCCTCAAGGCAGGAATGACGAAGAGGTTACACGTTACGACCGCTGACACAGGATTACCTGTGAATCACCAGAGAGCCACAAACGCACAGATCATTCACTAATACATGAAAAAATAGCCAAATCTATGTGTTGAAATTACAGACTAGTATGTGTTTTGAAAAAATACACCAATAAACTCTCTCACCGTCCCTACCTGGCAGAGCAAAGATAAGTTTTCGAGACCCGTCCATATCAACAGTGGCAAATGTTGTGGGGAGACTAACGGAAGACAAACCAGAGCTCAATACCCGCGTGAACTCATTCTCATCGTTTGACACTCAAGATCAGGGTGTTTTCACACTGAGAGCATCTGAAGTGAGACCGTCTCAGGACACGCTTATGTTTAGTATTAAAACGATTCTATTCTATTATTCTATTAATTTAAATAAAATAAATATACATTTTAAAATAAAGTAAAGTAAAATCAAATGAAATAAAATGTAGTCCTATGGATTAAATGGACTGACATCCAGGCTGTCTTTTTGGAGTTTTTTAATTAAATTAATTAATTAATTAATTAAATTTAAATTAAAGTGGATAAAAAATAGAATAGTATTAAAATAAATTCAATACATTAAATTTAAAATTAAATAAATGTAAATAAAACATATTTTAATAAAATACATACTTAAAATTAAATAAAATTAATAAAATGTAGTACTATGGATTAAATGAACTGATATCCAAGTTTGACGTTTTTTTAAATTAAATTTTGCTCCAATTAAAGTGGATAAAGACTATTATATAATAACAGTATTAAAAACTATTCTATTCTATTATTCTATTAATTTCAATAAAATAAAATAAATATAATTTTTTATTTATAATAAAATAAATGCCAATAAAAAATAATTTTAATTAATAAAATATATTTTAATAAAATAGTGGTAAAATGAGGTACTATGGATTAAACAGACTCAAATTCAAATCTGCTTTCTGGAGTTTTTCATTAAATTAAAGTGTTTGGTTCATTTCATGAGGTTTCAGAAGTGAAAACACCCTGATTCTGCATTACATTAATACAATCTTCACGCAGATGTCACCCGTTTCTTCAAAAACTCACCCTGGTTTCATGAAGACACGTCCAAAGTGTATCTGAGCATGAAGGTCGATATCAAGTACCTGTTTCAGGTAATCCTGTTAAAACATTCATTTACAGTGATCTTAATGATCTGTTAAACTTGGACCAATTTAAAAAAAATTATATATATATATATAAAACCAATGTCTGATTGTATTAATTGTATAAACACTGTATTCTCTTCTTTAATGTACTTAAAGTACTAGGCACCTCATTTCTTTAGCAGTAAATCTCTTTGATGTGACAGTCTTACTGCAATCCAGCCACTAGATGTCAGTATAAAGCAGTTATTACCAAAGTAAACTCAAAGTGTTATGCTTTTCCATGCATCTTCCTAAAGCAGAGTTTGTCTTTAAAAAGCTGTCAACTAAATACACAGAGCACATGCACCAGCTCTTGTACCTTTTCTCCCATGGACACGCCCCCTGAGGTGATGATGACATCAGCGCGGCTGATTCCCTCATTCAGAGCGTTCAGCAGGTCATCAGGGCTGCAGGAAACCACGGTAACAGTTACCATGACAACTGATGCCACAAAAACATGATTTATAGCCTTAAAGATAACTAAATCAAATGCAATAACTGTAAGAAACGGAGGGTGCTTTATACAACTATATTGAATTCAATTATTCATGTTTATAATTTGTCAACTGAACTTAAGTTAACCAACATTTAACTATATTACATGCAATTCCATAAGGCTGTTAGCCTGTAGTAATGATTTTCCTTTACAATCACTTCAGGAATTTAGGGTGCATGGTACATATTTTTTTAAGTCCTAGTTGCAATAATATATGTATTTTGCTTGCTGGAGTAAACTTATAAATATACAGAAGGAGGTTTTATATCAGATTTTCCATCAAGTTTACCTAGTTAAGTCACTTGTGTTTCAGTGGAAGTGATTTTTGTAAAAATGCCCCTGAAATGAGTCTCCATTACTCATTTATTTTGGGAATATGCACATGTTTTGGGGTGCGAGAATGGAAAAGTTCACAAAAATAAGCTAAGATTGTTGCTAATTTTGTTGAAGCTGATGTGATGTAAAGGTGTTTCTAATTGGATGATAATAAAAATCTAGTTGAACTTTGATGCAATTTTGATGTTTGCTCATTACTCAAGTCAAATGGTTTGAACAAAAAAACCTTTGTTTGAACAATTTAAAATTGACATTAAATGTAAACCTAAAAACAATACTAACTATGCAATTGTTTGACATGTGCAATGTTTTTCAGTATTTATTCCTTTCTGTATATGCCTGACATGTTTGGTTATATATACTCCTGTTGGTACAATATACTAGGATTTAAAACAAAAAGCAAAGCAAAACAAAGCAAAGCAAAGCAAAGCAAAGCAAAACAAAGCAAAGCAAAGCAAAAAACAAAACAAAAAACTATAACTACATATGACAAAAACATTTATTAATCAGAAATTGATTGGCAAAAAATCTTCCCGTTTTTATGTAGTCTAAATTTGACACACAATTACTCATATTTCTGTCTAAAGGCTGAAAGCTGCTCACTTGTCTCCCACGATGCCCAGGTTGATGGTGGGGTATCCGTGCTCCTGTATGGTGGCCAGCAGCGTCGAGCGATTCGAGTCTCTGATCTTCCCGGGGTGTAAATCGTCCTCTGGGTTCAGCAGCTGAAA
>NW_015665001.1:462584-469916 GCF_001515625.1 Sinocyclocheilus rhinocerous | reverse complement strand
AAACAAAGCACAGCAAAGCAAAGCAAAGCAAAGCAAAACAAAACAAAACAAAACAAAAAACTATAACTACATATGACAAAAACATTTATTAATCAGAAATTGACTGGCAAAAAAGAAAGATTTTTTCCCGTTTTTATGTAGTCTAAATTTGACACACAATTACTCATATTTCTGTCTAAAGGCTGAAAGCTGCTCACTTGTCTCCCACGATGCCCAGGTTGATGGTGGGGTATCCGTGCTCCTGTATGGTGGCCAGCAGCGTCGAGCGGTTCGAGTCTCTGATCTTACCGGGGTGTAAATCGTCCTCTGGGTTCAGCAGCTGAAATATACATACACATATACATACATATACATGAAATACAAGCTGTAACAGCTTGCTGCTCAGGAATTTCTTATAAGACTTTAAGCACTGCTTTGTTACAATGTCACTAACATGTCAGCAAAAGTACACCGGATGATCCAGCAAACTTCTGACAGGTTCCGGGTTTTTGTGAAAACTACAGATTGAACTTTTATAGTTTTTAATGCCTGCTCACAAACAGTCACCCATCAGTGCATTATGGGTGTTGAAGCTTTCCCATCATTTTGGCAAAAGGGAACAGCACAGCCTCTTTCTCTGTTTTCTCTAGTCATATAGCACTGATTAAAAAAAAAAAAAAAGTTTTATTTAAAGCCCATCCTGCCAGCAGTGAATTACCATTTAATGGAGTTCTCAGAGACATTTAACTGATATATCAACTTAGGAGAAATAAAAACAGACACAAATGAGTCAGTGAGAGTGTAGCGCTATAAACTTCATCATTTGATCTTGGGGAAACTTAATGAGAAATGTTGGAGTTGATGTTGAGATTTCTGACTTTCTGCATTTTGAAACATTGTTGAGATCTCTTCTGAAACTCTAAAGGAGACACATGTGGGAGAGATAAAGAGAAAAAAAAAGCATCCGCAAATGATTTTCTTAGTAATTTTAACTTGTTTTCCAGTAGAAAAATCTAGATATTCTTAAATTAAGATACAAAAAGTGACAAGTCTTGTGTTCTGAAAAATTTAGCAAAATTAAGTGGGTTTTTGCTTAAAACAAAACAAAAGGGGTCTGAAAAATAATCTTGTTTTTCCTTTTGCTTTCTTTTATTTTTCTGATCCTATTTGGCAGATATTTTTTCTTTTTCTAAAGCAAAAACTCAGTTAACTTTGATACATTTTTCAGAAAACAAAACTTAATATTTTAAACCATTTTGCTTCTCAAATGTATCTTGATTTAAGAATGTTTAGATAATTGTACCCGGATAAAAAGACAAAAAATACTGACTAAGAAAATCACTTTTTGCAGTGTATTATTCCTATTAGATATTAAATATTGTTTTCTATTTTATAGGTTTATTTTCAGATATAATTTGTGAAACAAAATATGTACTGTATACATAACATTACAAACATCATTTTTCTTTTACAAAACCAGAACTATAAAACAGAAGAGAGAAAAATGAGTTTAATGCTCCACTGTTTTCTTGATGTGGAATGAGTCGACTTCTAATTCACTAAAATGTTATTTTCCAAAAAAATCTCCCAAAATTAGGGAGTTTCTGCTTAAAACAAGAAGAAAAATAAGCTGAATTAAAAGGGAAAACAAGATTATTTTTTGCGGACCCCATGGACCGATATTTTTCTTGTTTTAATCATAAATTTTTCAGACTTAACATGTTAAACATTTTTCCTTCTCAGGTAAATATATCTACTGTATATTTAAGAATGTTTAGATATTTGCACTGGAAACAAGACAAAAATCCTGAGTAAGAAAGTATTTTTTGCAGTGTGAGAAAGCTGGAGGCTCCCCATTAGATCTAATTGCTGTCTAGAAGAAACAGTGGCACTCTAAAGAGCAGTGTGTGTTGTAGTGGCACCTCGTTGCCTGTAGACATCACAGCCACGACTGGAAACTTCTGCACTTCCACCTCTGTGACGCCCACCGTGGCCAGCAGGCCGATCTCAGACGGGCCCATGTGAGTGCCTTTGGCCAGCACGCATTCACCACGCTTAATGTCGTGACCGATGGGCCTGCAGAAGCAGAACACGGGACAGACCCCCTCAGACGCATCTGAGACTCACACAGTCACGCTGAGATACGCTCACAGACGCTCACCTGATGTCTTGACCTGGACGAGCCTGAACCAGAATCCGCACCTCAAGCTCTTCTGTGCCCTGAGAAACGAACAGACAGACAATAACTGACAGCCAGACAGAGTGAACTATTTTCAGATTATCATCATCAGTGCATAACAGTTACAGCTACCAATTAATTTCCTCACACTTTTCAAATAATTTTGGTAGAATTTGACTAAACATTTTATAAAATAAGTTTATTCCATTTCAGCAATTTTGTATACTTATATTATAATTATATATACATAAATAAATAATAAAAATATATAGTAAATATATTTATTATTCAACATTTATTTTATATGTAAATACAATATACTATTTAAAAATATAAATGTTATGATATTATATGCATTCATAACTTTAAATGACCACAATAAACCTTAGGAAATAAAGAATTATTTCACTCAGTTACAGTTCTCAAAATGTGGGGTAGTTAAGATTTTTCTGAAAGAAATGAATACTTTTATCTATCAAGGGTGCATTAAATTGAGTGACACTAAAGACATTTATAATGTTACAAAAGATTTCTATTTGAAACAAATGCTGTTGTTTTGAACTTTCTATTCATCAAAGAATCCTGAAGAATAAAGCGTATCACAGTTTCCACAAAAATCGTCTCAGGTTACGCATGTAACCATGGTTCCCTGAGAACAGGGAACTCAACGCTGCGTCCTCTAGAGGACACCGGTCACGCTGAAGGCGTTCCCCTAGCGCCCTCTAGAGGACGCAGCGTTGCGTTCCCTTTCGAAAGGGAACGTCTCAGGTTACGCATGTAACCATGGTTCCCTGAGAACCGGGAACGAGACTGTTTTCAACATTGATAATAATCAGAAATGTTTCTCGAGCAGCAAATGAAGGATCGCGTGACACTGAAGACTGGAGTAATGATGCTGAAAATTCAGCTTTGATCACAGGAATAAATTACATTTTACCATATATTTACATAGAAAACAGCTTTAAAAAAAATTTGTAATAATATTTCACATTTTTTTTACTGTATTTTCGATCAAATAAATGCAGCCTTGATCAGCAAAAGAGACTTTCAAATAGGCTACATTAAAAAAAACTTACCGCCCCCAGACTTTCGAACGATAGCGCGTATGAATAAATGAAAAGGATTTAATAATGTATGATTATGTTTTATTGAAGAATCAGCAGGCTGTAACTCACGTCTTCAGACTCTCGCAGGAGTTCGGTGTCTTCTACTTGAACCACAGCGTCGGCCCCGCATGGAATAGGAGCGCCTGTCGTAACCCGCATCACCTGACCCGGCATCACGGTGTGTGTGGGCTGGAAACACACGTTACAGCAGTCCGTATGGATCACTTTCCTCACATCTGAAGGGGGATTTCTCAAACGATATCTTTTCTTTTCTCACCTGCTCTCCAGCCTGAGACTCGCCGATAATAAATCTGTCACCAGGACCATCAGCCGCTGTCAGGACACAGAGACAACACTGTAGCATGCTACTGTTTCCCAGGCTCAGCTAACAAAATATATCTAAGAACGTTTTGATACCATTCCCATTAAGTTACGGACACGATAAAGGTTCCAGATGTTCTCGGAATGTTCAAAATGTCCATTTTTAAAAAAAATATTAAGAGAATGTTCGATTTTAATCATTCTGCAAACATTAAGGAAACGTTACTTTTGAATGTTCTCTGAACGTTTTGAAATAAGTAATGAACGTTAGCTAAAACATTAAGGGAACGTTCTAAGAATGTTTTGATAACGTTCCCATTAGGTCATGGACATGTTAAAATATTATTTTGAATGTTCTCGCAACATTCAAAAAGTCCAGTTTTTAAAATGTTTTCAAAATGTTAGCCAAAATATTAAGGGAACGTTCCATTTTAAACATTCTACAAACATTATGGGAATGTTACTTTTAAATGTTCTCTGAATGTTTTGAAACAAATAACGTTACCTAAAACATTAAGGGAAAGTTCAAAGAATGTTTTGATAACATTCTTAGACACGTTAAAACGTTATTTCGAATGTTCTCAGGAATGTTCAAAATGGATAGTTTTTAAAAAAATATATTTAATATATTTAATATTTAAAAAATGTTAGCTAAAACATTAAGGGAATATTTCATTTTCCATTTTGCAGACATAATAGGGACGTTAGTTTGGAATGTTCTTTGAACATTTTGAAACAAGCAGCAAACAGTAACATTAAAAAAAGCATTAAAGGAATGTTCCAATTTGAATAATTCTGCAAACATTATTGGAACGTTACTTTTTAATGTTCTCTGAACGTTTTCAAACAAGTAGTAAGTAGTAACGTTAACTTTTAATCCATTTGAAATATTTTGCAAACAGTATATTAAGGATATGTTACTTTTGAATGTTCTCTGAAAGTTATGAAACAAACAGTGTAACGTTTTAAAAAACACGTTAGACGAAAGCTACAGAAGAAAAAAAATGCTACACAAATAATGTATAAATAATGTTTCTGTGCTAATGTTTTTAGAATATTATTAAAGACCAGATAAGTTTAAATGGTAACACTTTATTTTGATAGTCCACTTTAGACGTTCTCCTAACAGTAAGTAACTTTGCAACTCCATGTCAACTAGCAGTCATTAGAGCATTAGTAGACTGTCTGCTTAATATCGTCTAACACTTTATTTTGATGGGTCCACAACATACAACATACTGACTACGAGAAACTTTGCAAGTACGTCAACTTATTCTACTAACCCTACACCTAACCTAACAGTCTACTCTGAGAGTTAGTAGACATGTAGTTGCAAATTAATGAGAATTAGTTGACATGAAGTTGCATAGTTACTTGTAGTTAGTAGAATGTCTAAAGTGGACTATCAAAATAAAGTGTAACCGTCGAATCGAAGCTTGTTTGAAATGCCTGAAGTTATTAAGTTATTGTTAGTTATTAGTTGAAGTTACTGTTGCATACTGTGTATTGTTTTGCATACAACTGTTAATATGCAAACTGTATGCAGTACAGAGTGTGTATAAGAGATATCTTTTGGTAAATTGCTGGGACTGAAAGACTTAACATTCACTTAACATTTTAAGCAGGAAACTCCCATCCAGCACCAAGTCCATAAGAAATGAATGAAGCATTTGACATGCATCCCCTGAGAGGCGTTTGGAGCGTCGCTCTCTAGCAGACATGAGTAATGCTTCAATCCCCAAGTGCTGAAGTTTACTCTGCACAAGTTCTTGTTATGACATTTTTAAGCAGGAAACTCCCATCCAACACCAAGTCCATAAGAAATGAATGAAGCATTTGACATGCATCCCCTGAGAGGCGTTTGGAGTGTCGCTCTCTAGCAGACATGAGTAATGCTTCAACATGCAGTGCTGACGCAAGCACTAGAGCGTGAGTTAACCAGGTCTGTCATCGTCGAGTCATGTGGGCTCTCACCTCTTACAGCATAGCCGTCTTTAATGGAGGCAGGGAATGGAGGCAGGTTGTCTTTGGCATAAACGTCCTGAGCCAGAACACGACCCATGCCGTCTATGAGAACAACACCAGAGAAAAAGATGAGATGTGTTTCTTAGCAAATAATATGCATGTAAAACAGCCTTTTAACAACGCATAAAGGATGATGAGCTGCCTGATATTTACCCCCCAAAATAAATAGTAGTCATAATAAAAAATAAACAATCTAGAGAAAATTTGAATTTAGTGCATTTTAAATGCTGGCTTCTATGGAAGCTTATTTCTGCCAAGGAATAAAAACATAAAAAAGGTCATTTCAACTTTTTATCTCACAATTCTGAGTTTATATCTTTTTATTTAGATTTTTTTCCCCCTCAGAATTGCAAGCTGCCTCACAATTATGACTTTACATCTCATTTCTGACTTTTTCTTAATTTTGAGTTTACATCTCGCAATTCTGATTTTTTTTTCCATAATTTGGGTTTACAACTCAAATTATTTTTTTTCTCATAATTTTGAGTTTACATCTCACAATTCTGACCTTTTTTATAATTTCGAGTTTACATCTCACAATTCTGACTTTTCTCTCTTAATTTTCAGTTTACATCTCACAATTTTGACTTTTTTTCTCATAATTTTGAATTTACATTTCATAGTTGATTTTTTCTTGAGAATTCTGTTTACATCTTGCAATTCTGTTTTTCACCACTGAATTATTATTATTTTTTTAAAAAAGGTAACTGCAACTTTTTCCTCACTATTGCGAGCTAACATCTTGCAATTCTAACTTTTTTCACATAATTGCACGTTTATATCTATATTTACCCCCCAAAATAAATAGTAGTCATAATAAAAAATAAACAATCTAGAGAAAATTTGAATTTAGTGCATTTTAAATGCTGGCTTCTATGGAAGCTTATTTCTGCCAAGGAATAAAAACATAAAAAAGGTAATTTCAACTTTTTATCTCACAATTCTGAGTTTATATCTTTTTATTTAGATTTTTTCCCCCCTCAGAATTGCAAGCTGCCTCACAATTATGACTTTACATCTCATTTCTGACTTTTTCTTAATTTTTAGTTTACATCTCGCAATTCTGATATTTCTTACATGCTCACAGCAGCATGTTGTGGATGTATTGGCAGTAGCAAGTCTCAGCAAGCAGCAGCAGCAGTGTAGCAGATCTATTCCGCCATGACCAAATACATTAACATTGTCATGTACATTACCATGCCAATCCCTCCGAGAGTTGTCATGACAGAACTGACAGTTATAAACTTAAAATTCTTATTTTTTCCCTCATAATTATACATTTACATCTTGCAATTCTGTCTTTTTCCCCCTCAAAATTCAGTGTTTACATCTTGCAATCCTGTTTTTTCTTCTATGGAAAAAAAGCTAATTGTGGCTTATTTTTTACGATTGAGACTTTTTCTCTTACGCAGTTACAGAGTTTATTAATTTATCAATTGCGAGAAAAAAAAAACAGAATTGTGTGATAAAAAGTCACAATTATGTTTTTTTTGTGGTAGAAATAAGCTTCAGTTTTATTTTTCTATTTTTATTTATCATGTGGAATTTTAGCAGATACATCTAAGATGAAGTTGATGCTCTGCATTTATTCTTCCTATTCTATCCAAACATAAATGAGATATAAAATGTTCCTCTGGAACTGCGCACACACACACACACACACACACACACACACACACACACACACAGGTTTGTTTTTGTGAAAAGTGGGGACATCCCATA
>NW_015665001.1:460912-461238 GCF_001515625.1 Sinocyclocheilus rhinocerous | reverse complement strand
CACACACGGTTTGAAGATAAGAAGCTATCATCAGATTACAGAAGGATCAATATCACAGCAGATTAACAGCAGATATGATTTACATCTCACACACTGGGATTCACTTCCAGAATCCAAAAATATGCTTTAAAAGGAATAAATCATTAAAAGAAAGACAGAAGGAAAGGTAAACAGTCAATGCAGAATGTGTTTGTACCTCTGTAGTTAATGATCTCAGTGCCCAGAACTGCGGTCATCTCCAGCACAGTGATGAAGGCTTTATCCATAGAGGTGAGAGGGAATGGAGACATACGGTGTCTCCGAGCCACTTTGGTGATGTCCACCGC
>NW_015665001.1:436158-457731 GCF_001515625.1 Sinocyclocheilus rhinocerous | reverse complement strand
ACTCTCTCTTTCTCTCTCACTCACTCACTCACTCACTCACTCACTCACCCACACCCACACACACACACACACACACACACACACACACACACACACACACACACACACAACCCTCAACACTTCATATATACAGTACAAAAGTAAAGCTCAACTGATGTGGGTTTGTCTTGTGTCTGATGCTGATATCTAGAGATGCCAATATATAAAGAGGCTGTATTTTGTCATATAATTTTACGATAATAAATATCACAGAAAATACAGAAACTGAATGACGTTTCTTTTACATAATATTTACGGCGTGTCTATTTAATCTATCTTTTTAAATAGCTTGTCTTTTTAATAAATATAACTATATACAGTGAATTTGTGTTATTTTAGTATCATTGAGATCATTTAGATTTTATTAATATTTTGAATTAGTTTTTATTTTCTGTTTTCATTTTTGTTTTGTTTAGTTGTGTTATTTTTAATAGTTTTTTAAAAATATGTCTATATAGTGTTTATTATTATAAAAATTGATCTTTTTAATTTTATTAATTTTATTTTATTTCAGTTAAAATGTAATATATTCCAAGTAACATTTTTATAGTTTTAGTTAACTATAACAATCCTGCACTGAATATGATATTATTATTGCATACTGTTTAAAAAAAAAAATACACTGAGGTGCAAATACTATTTCTATTAACTACTATTTACATTTAGTGCAGAGAATTGTTTTATTTTACTTTGTTTCCACTGTGCTAAAATATTTATCCCCTAAAGTAAAATAAAAATCAATCAGTAAAAAACAAGAATTTAGAGGAGTTTAGATGCTGGCTTCTCTTGATTTGTTTAGTCGCATTCTAGTAATTTGTTCACACATGAAGAAAAAATATGCACCAGACTTTATTCTGTTTTGTGATACAAGTGACCAAACTGAAAAGTCATATAGACAGAGATCGGAAAAGCACTCAGAGACATACTGTAGATATTTCATAATCATACGCAGGTCAAACACAAGAAAAGTAATTTCATGAAGAAACATACTTGCTCGTAAGATGTTTTCTTTGCTGCTGCATCGTGACTGCACCTGAAGAAAGAAAGAGAAAAAACCTGTTAATATTGAATTTTTTGTGTGTTTTCATGGAGCTGTTATGAGATGTTTGCTACTAAACCCCAGAAAACAATAAGCAATATCATGCTGCTGCTGTCATATCATTATGAAACGCAGAGACAAACATGGAGCTGGGAATTCTGGGATGTAATGAGGAGAATCACAAAAGTTTGAGGTCGGTAAGATTTTTAATGTTTTTGAAAAAAGTCTCTTCTGCTCACCAAGGCCGCATGTATTTGATCAAAAATGCAGTAAAAATCAGAAAAATTGTGAAATATTATTACAATTTCAAACAGCCATTTTCAATTTGAAGGTAATTTAAAATCTAATTTATTTCTGCAAATTCAAAGCTGAATTTTCAGCATCATTCAGTGTCACATGATCCTTCAGAAATCATTCGAATACAGTATGCTGATTTGCTGCTCAAGAAACATCTCTGATTATTATCAATGATAAAAACGGTTTAATATTTTTTACGTAAATTCAAAAGAATGGCATTTATTTGACATAGAGAAATATTGAATTTTTTGTGTGTTTTCATGGAGCTGTTATGAGATGTTTGCTACTAAACCCCAGAAAACAATAAGCAATATCATGCTGCTGCTGTCATATCATTATGAAACGCAGAGACAAACATGGAGCTGGGAATTCTGGGATGTAATGAGGAGAATCACAAAAGTTTGAGGTCGGTAAGATTTTTAATGTTTTTGAAAAAAGTCTCTTCTGCTCACCAAGGCCGCATGTATTTGATCAAAAATGCAGTAAAAATCTGAAAAATTGTGAAATATTATTACAATTTCAAACAGCCATTTTCAATTTGAATGTAATTTAAAATCTAAGTTATTTGCTGCTCAAGAAACATCTCTGATTATTATCAATGATAAAAACGGTTTAATATTTTTTTTATGTAAATTCAAAAGAATGGCATTTATTTGAAATAGAGAAATCTTTTGAAACATTTACTGCCACTTTTGATCAATCTAATGCACCCTTGCTGAATAAACGGAATCATTTCTTCAAAAAAAAAAAAATTTTTAATCATACCGATCTCAAACTTTTAAACAGTATTGTATCAGTGATACCAGCTACCTGACCTCTCACCTGTCCAAACTGAACATGACCTGATCTAAACCAGGCCAAAAATAGATAAACCAGTTTGCTTTCCATTATATCTAATGAATATTAGAGACCCAAAACATAACATTCAAGTTCATCTGATCTAAAGACAATCTGCTCTATTCCCATGATATAAATCGGTAAATCCTGTCCTTAATAACGCCGTTCTTCTCCTGTTGTCCTCTCTGTAACCTCATCGTGTTGCTCAACCCTTCTGGACTGGAGTGCTAGTTTGTGATGACTGTACTTGTGAAAAGCACCCAATAATCAGTGGCAGGAAAGCTCTAATAGACTCTCTGGAGCACTACAGCGAGAGAGAGATGGAGCGAAATGTTCCTGAGGACAGCTGAGAGAAGAACGACTGAAGAACTGAAGGAGGAGAGAAAGACAATTACGAGAGCGAGACCCTGAACAGCACAGAGCTCATGAAACACGAGAGAGAGACGCACAGAACAGCTGAAAGAGCAGTGAGGGAATACTAAATCAAACGAGATGATGGTGTCTGCAAAAGCCCCAAAACACAGTAACTTCTGAAACAAGGAACAAACAAACACGCGGGCGTTCATCATTTCTCTAATTGGACTCTTTGTTTGTGGCTTTGCATCGCACAGGTTCAATAACCGGCACTTTTTTAGGCTAAAATCACCATTTTATGCTACTAACATGGTGGCTTTCATGCCATAACCATTTTTATGTCAGATAATATGCTCAAATAAATATTTACAATATCTGAGATTTATGTATTTGAATATTGCATATACAATTTCCATCCATCTGGATTACAGTTTTAGTATAATAAACTTATTGTAATGCATATTTGTCAGCCATACATAAATGAAACAGGTGAGATTTCTGTAATAGTACTAATTAACTAAATGCTTTTTAAATATACAATAATCAGGGTTATATATTTATTCATTTATCATTTATTAATAAATCCAGTTTGTTTCAGTTTCATACATTTGAACTAATTGAATATTGCTTGTTTCACAGCTAGTCATATTTTAACCGTGTTCATGCTTTTTAACTTAATACATTTAATTGTATGAAAATATCATTATTTAAATAAAATAAAATAATAAATGAAATAAACTATGACTTTCTTGAGTCCAGAAATCGTACCAGTTTCATTTACGTATAACTGAATTTAAAATGTATATATGTTCTTAAAAAAACAAAAACAAACATATGACCTGCTTTCTTATTTTATTTATTATTATTATTATTATTTTATTTGATGGCAGAAATATTACCAGTTTCATTTATGTATGACTGAATTGTATTTATGTAAAATAAAATAAAATAGTGAACAATATATAGACCTGATTTATTTATTTATTTATTTGAGTGCAGAAATCTAACAGTTTCATTTATGCATGACTGACAATTATGCATCACTTCTAGCTTATTAGTTTGTTTGTTTTAAAACTGTGTAATATAAAAGGATGGAAATTTCCATGCAATTTAAATACACAAATCTTTTATTTAGAGCGTATTGTATGTAGTTTGATTAATAGTTCAAATTCTACAAAAAAAGCCTTGCATTGATTTAAAAAATGAAATAAAACAATAATTTTGTACTCTTCTCATACAATGCCAGTTTTAGAAATCACAATAGCAAAAGAATTACAAAAAATGGCATCAACAATGACTTAAAAAGGTAAAACATTTTAAAATAAAGCTCACATTTAAGTATCCTAGTCTTGAAATGAAATATTCATACATATCATAATTAAATCGTGTATCATATCATATTCAAAATATACAAAAAGAAAAGCAAAATAAGATGCTAAAAGAAAGACACAAAAGCAAATAAGAATAAGAAGAAGACAAAGAGAGAGTTTGGCATGTGAAGGGCTGATGGTTCTGGGATAGTTACTCGAGAACTGAAGGTCCTATGGCCACGGCGATCATCTTTAAGCACCTCCAACCTACACTGGAGCTTACGGAGATAAAGTCATCAGTCCATCAGTTACAAGCAACAGAAGAAACAGTCCAACAGAAAACAGAGCGGCAGGCAACTCAAAGATACAGCGACAGACAGACAGAGAGAAAACTTTCAGGTGTCATAAGAACTAGAGGTTGTTAGTGAACATTTCATTTGCAATTACATTTAAATCACCAAGAATAATACAAGTTAAAATATTAATAACATACACACACAGACACCTTTAAGGAATAGTTCCCCCAAAAATGAAAATTATGCTCACGCCATCCAAGATTAGGATGTTTGTTTCTTCATCAGATTTGGAGAAATGTAGCATTGCATCAGTGTCTCACCAATGGATGCTCTGCAGTGAATGGGTGCCGTCAGAATGAGAGTCCAAACAGCTGATAAAAACATCACAAGTAATCCACACCACTCCAGTCCATCAGTTAATGTCTTGAGAAGCCAAAAGCTGTGTGTTTGCAAGAAACAAATCCATCATTAAGACATTTTTACTTTCAAAGCATTACTTCTGAGTCCATAATCCATAATAATGCTTTAAAAAGTCCATCTCCTGTTGTCTCTCACTTCAAAATCCACCCACACAATTGTTTAGAGCTCTTTTGGACTGTTTTGGCTTGTAAACGGTGCTTGATCTGTGCAGATCTGAGTAGGAAGCGTTATTATGGATTATGGCCTCATATTTTAGCCGGAAGCAATGGTTAAAAATGTCTAAATGATGGATTTGTTTCTTTTTGCTTCACAAGATGTTAAATGATGGACTGGAGAGGTGTGGATTACTTGTGGATTATTGTGATGTTTTTATCAGCTGTTTGGACTCTCATTCTGACGGCACCCATTCACTGCAGAGCATCCATTGCTGAGACACTGATGCAATGCTACATTTCTCCAAATCTGATGAACAAACAAACTCATCTACAAATTGAATAACCTAAGAGTAAGTATATTGTCAGCAAATCTTCATTTTTGGGTGAACTATTCCTTTAAAGTTATGCTTTATAGATAACTATATAGCCAGTCAGACAAAAACAGTTTAAAGTCAACATCATGCGCCATCCACTTTAATAACTGCAATTGCAAGAACATGTATTAAGTAGTAAATAGAGTTCATTTTGATTTAATGCTGACTTTAAAGTGCACTCAGAGGAAGATACAAACAGAGAAACTGAGGCATCAAAACAACAAAATCAGAGATCAACGGACAGACATTATAAGCAGAGAGAAGGATGCTCTCTCTCTCTCTCACACACACTCACACACACACACACACACACACACACACACCTTCATACAGACCAATTATGACATCTCTATCATAACTATCATATTAAAATGAAACTAGTAATTAAATCACACTAAATAAGACTTTCATTACATCCTCTAAAAGCACTGGGATATCAGTTCATCAAACAATTCCCTCATTAAATATCCTAGATGTGGGCTAATTAATACAAAACTGACCTAATTTGCAATGGGTTTACAAGAAATCGCCTAGAAGATGATTTATTCTTTTTGTGATGTCACATGATAGCTGATAAATCATCTTTCAGCTCATGTTGTTTTTGAGCAATCAGTAATTGAAAAGAAAAAAAAGAGAGAGCATTTTGGTATCAGGTGTTTAAAAATCTTTAACTTTATGGTCTTATTCTTGATAACTAATTTCATAACTTCAGAAGTTCATGGAATTATTTGTGCTTGACATCCCTGTTTGGTGGATGGAAGTGGAATGAATACAGATATTCACAAAAACATGACAAATCCTTAATGTCCATTAATCACTCTTAAAAATCTAGGTTCTTTATTGGCATTGATGGTTCAATGAAGAATCTTGAACATCCATGGAATCTTTCCATTCCACAAAAGGTTCATTATTTGTTCTTTGGGGAACAAATAATGGTTCCTCTATGGCATCACTGTGAAAACACCCTTTATTTTTAAGAGTATATGTAATAAAAGTGGAGTGTGTGTGGGTTAGTTGTATTAGTGATGGTTTCAGAATCTAGACATACTGCTGGTGTCATTTATAAGACAAAACCATATGATGGAGCTTGTACTGTAAATGAAGACAGTGATGGGGTGAAAATCTTGAACAAAAAAGTGTGAAGCTAAACTCAACACACTCTTGAAGTGCAGAGGCATCATGGGAAATTACATTTACTCACAAGCATGTGCTTTCATTCACACGTGCTCACTCCACTGCAACAACTCTTATGCCATTCAAACTCTATGGCGTTGATGTTCATAAATATGTAGTGTCTCAAGTCAGTCACTTTTAGCACACTGTCTTAGAAGACTGCTTTCTATGTAGGGAGCTCACTAGGATTTGGAACAGAACTTTGGAACAGGGATGTGTATTTCATTGAAGTCAGGATTATTATAGTTATCTAAAACTAAAACCATTAAAAATACATTATTGTTACTTGGAAAAAAACAAAAAACATCAACTGAAATAAAATAAAATATTAGCATTTCTCACTAACTTGAAGTACTAAAATAACTAAAACTAAATAAATTAAAACTAATAAATAAAAAAATAATAACAACTATATAGACATATTTAAAAATTAATAAAACTGACAAAAGCACACAACAAATGTGAAAAAAAACTTTAACTAAAATTAAAGTGAAAACAGAAAATATACAAATAAAATCTAATTCAAAATATTACAAAAACTACTATATCATTGATACTAAAATAACTCCAGCACACATACTTCTGCAAACACACTGTTAAATCCTCGACACAAACAACATCACACGTGAGTAAAACAAAAAATGGAGGTGAAGGTGAGCAAAATCATTTTGGTTATAAGTCGCTTTGGATTAAAATGTCAGCAAATAGAACATAAAATGTTGATGGTGTCATACAACACGACATTGATTTCAATGTGAAATTTTGATAGTAGAAAGACTGAAATAGTATTTAACTAAATGTACTCTGATCATCTTTATTCAAATGTATATTCATATGTATATATATTTACGTAACTATATTTTGAAACGTATTTTAACAAATATATTTTTGGCCATTTTTTGTGTATTCTAAAATATATTTTAAAATATTTTATTTTGCTTATTTTATTTTGTTTTACAACATTTTTGCTTGTATACAGAAAAATTGTCATGGAAAACTTAATGCATTGCACTTTGTTAGGACATGATGTAAAAATTAAGCTTTCACCTTCTATATTATTTGTATTATTTGATTAACATACTGGTTCCTAATACCAACACTGTAAAAAATTGATTTTTGAAGTCGTTAATAAACATTATTGTAGTATGTTTTACAAGAAAAAAAAACATTTAAGTTTTTCTACTTTAAAATTTCACATTTGAACGTGTTACTCGTCATTTCTTTGTAACTGTTTGTGAAATTTGTGAGTTCTACACCAATTTTTTATAGAACAGATTTTTTTTGGGTGGAAATTGTAGTTAGGATGGTAGATGTTGCTAAGTTTATATGCTTAAAGAAATAATGCTAACCACACGGTGGTTTGGCTTAACTTATTAACTAAACTAAATATTTAAACCCACTGATACCTGTTCTGTAGTGCCATGATAACTGGAAGATGATAGTAAGTCAAAATTGTGTTCAAAATGGATTTTTCCTGTATTTGAGCTGCTTCAGTAGCTGTCAGTGTACTAAAGTCATGTTTACAGGCTGAATTAGTCTCAAACTATGATTGAAGATGAGCTCTTTACCTGGTCCAAGGTAGAGTACCTTGACTTGAGTGTGATGACACAAACCTCTCCTTATCCAACAGCCACAGATCCACAATCCATCCACATTCGGTCAAACACATTTATAAGCATGCGCCGCCACAAACATGAACACACACACAACTCTCTCCAGCAACACACAGTAATGAAACACACTGCCGTGGTGTGCACCGGTACAATGGAAAAAATGAGCAGCTGAGCGAAATGAAAACTCACTCGCATTCAAAGCAACTCAACTGATCTAATGCTGTAAATCGTGAGTGATCAGGAACAAACAGTCAAGCTACTTACAAGCAACTAACAAAACACAATAAACTAACCGAATAGAAGCTATAAAACAGAGTAATATCATTATAAATGTGTTTATTTGTCTCTAAAACAATATTTCATCAGAACAGTACAATCTGACAAAAAAGTTTTTATTTTACCATTCAATATTTTTGTTTTTAATTGAAAATAAATAAATTGTTACTGGAAAAAGACAACATCTGTTTTAATAGCTTGATTGATTATAATAGATTATAATAGATTGATTTGCATTTCAGTGAGTGAAATAAGTATTTGATCAGTATTTGGTGCAGAAACCCTTGTTGGCAAGCACAGAGGTAAGACGTTTCTTGTAGTTGGTCACCAGGTTTGCACACATCTTATATATATATATATATATATATATATATATATATACACTGGATTGTTACTGGAAAAACAACACACTTTTAAATGTTTTAATCATGCTAATGTATAAATGTATAAACACATAAATACTTTTTATAAATGTATTGTTTTTTTTACTAATTACTACATAACTGAATGCTAAAAAAACATCTCAATACAGTATATAATATATAAGCTTCTAATTTATGGTATATGGCTGAAATATTAATTAAAACTAAAAAACTAAAAATAAAACAAATAAAAATAGCTACTATTTTATGATACAGACAATAAAATTTGACAAAAAAAAAATTTTTCTTACATTTTTTGTTTTTTAATAAAAAAATATAATCTACAGGTTACTAGAAAAACAACACAGATTTCAATATCTTAATCATGATATCATGCTAATAAAAATGTATACATTTTTATAAATAATTTTTTTTTTGGGCACATCTCAATACAGTATAATGTACAAGCTTCTAATTTATGGTGTATGTATGTATGGATTATTGATTAAAACATATTTTATTAAAACATGTTAACACTTTAGTATAGGGACCAGTTCTCACTATTAACTAGTTGCTTATTATCATGTCTATTATTAAAATATTGTCTGTTTTTAGTACTTATAAAGCACATATTCTGCATTACCATATTCTACATCCCTAATTGTACCCAACACCTAAACTTAACAACTACCTTGCTAACTATTAATAAGCAGTTTATTGAGGCAAAAGCCGTAGTTAATGGTTTGTTAATAGCGAGAATTGGACCTTAAAATAAAGTGTGACCCATATTTTAAAGTCTTTAGATCAAGCAGAGTGAAAAAAGTGCTTCCTAAGATGTGCAAAATGCAGCTGAGTGAGAAATTAAAAGCAAGTATATTTAGCTCATATAACTGCACTGCATGTGAGGTAATAACTAGTGGTCGACTGACAAAGCTGGCCGATTTATTGCAGACACATAAATAATAACATTTAAAACTTACAATAGACGAATCTTTGTTTAATTTATGGTAATCTCAAAATAGCCAAATATCATCTTCAATTATTATTAATCAACTGGCCTGGTCAATATACTGTATCAGTCTGTGACTAGTAAGAACAACCCCAGCTGGTCATACATATATTAAAGTGTTTTATATATGAGAAAAAAAAATTATATTATAGAAATGCATTAAAACATTTTAAAAAGAAAAAATCTGATATGATTATGCTGATGGATAAACCAATGAAGTCAAAACCACTTCAAAAACGAAAAAATATCCAAGACACACATCTAAAATTGTCACAAAAATGACTGTCAGTCATTTGTGCACTTGCGAAAAGCATGCATGACAAGACAGGAAGGGTTTCAAGCAGAGCAGGAAGCAACAATCATCGCAGGCAGGAAGAAACATGTCGCATGGCAACACGTCAAGGTGGAGGAGAGCTGTTGCCATGGCGATGCGGCCCGAGACGCATGCAGGAATACCTCAGCAATGCTTAGGGTGGATGAAGAGGAGGGAAGCCGCGCCTGGGTGCCACGAGAAGGGGGGAGAAGAGAAGACAATTAAATATAAGAGCCAGCAAAGCCAAGCTGAGACACACACACACACTGCCGCCCCCTGCTGGCCCGGAGGACTGCTGGAGCACTGCAAGCCAAAGCAGCTGGGAACAGAAGACATTTCAAAAGAGCAGAAACTACGCAAATACAGCGCTTACACTCGTGTATTTGCATAGAGCATGTTCCTGGGCTTTGGATCTGGGATTTGTGCTTGACATTTTCAGTGCAAGTTCATCTGTTTTCTGAATATCAACCTGAGTTCTTTTACTTAGTGGACAATCATTTCTGATCCCTGTGGAAGCCTATTTCTGCCATGTAAGAAAAAATGCTTTGGTAAGTCATAAATATGACGTTGCAAGTCAAAATTATGAGATGAAAATTATGACATACTAAATTGAAATTATGACATACAAAGTTGAAATTATAAAGTAGAAATTATGACAAAAAGTCTAAATTATGGCATACTAAATTGAAATTATGACATAGTTGAAATTATGAGATAAAGTAGAAATTATGACTTTAAAAGTTGAAACTGATATACAAAATCCAAATTATGAGATAAAGTAGAAATTATGACAAAAAGTCAAAATTATGACATAAAAAGTTGAAATTATGAGATAATGTAGAAATTATGACTTTTTCTGAATATCAACCTGAGTTCTTTTACTTAGTGGACAATCATTTCTGATCCCTGTGGAAGCCTATTTCTGCCATGTAAGAAAAAATGCTTTGGTAAGTCATAAATATGACGTTGCAAGTCAAAATTATGAGATGAAAATTATGACATACTAAATTGAAATTATGACATACAAAGTTGAAATTATAAAGTAGAAATTATGACAAAAAGTCTAAATTATGGCATACTAAATTGAAATTATGACAAAATCCAAATTATGAGATAAAGTAGAAATTATGACAAAAAGTCAAAATTATGACATAAAAAGTTGAAATTATGAGATAATGTAGAAATTATGACTTTAAAAGATGAAATTATGGGATAGTAGAAATAATGACAAAAAGAAAAAATTTTGACATTAAATTGAAATTCTGACAAAAAGTTGAAATTCTGACTTTAAAAGTTGAAACTGAGAAATAATGACAAAAAGTAAAAATTATGACATTAAATTGAAATTCTGACAAAAAGTTGAAATTATGACTTTAAAAGTTGAAACTGATATACAAAATCCAAATTATGAGATAAAGTAGAAATTATGACAAAAAGGCAAAATTATGACATAAAAAGTTGAAATTATGAGATAATGTAGAAAGTATGACTTTAAAAGATGAAATTATGAGATAGTAGAAATAATGACAAAAAGTAAAAATTATGACATTAAATTGAAATTCTGACAAAAAGTTGAAATTATGAGATAAAGTAGAAATGATGTACTCTTTATCTCATAATTATTACATTTTTAATGTAATAATTTTAACTAATAATGACTGTCATAATGATTTCAGGTAATAATTTTGACTTTTATTTCTACTTTTCATCTCATAAATATCTTTCTAAAGCATGATTATTTTCTTATGTGGCAAAAATAGGCTTCCATATCTCAGTTTAATTTTAGCTTGGGGATAAAAATGTGGTCACATTAAATCCAATTTCTAGTGGATTTACAACACATACAGACACAAACACGGCAAAGATGAAAAGATGGGTGAAGCGTTTAACACATTGCTACTAAAACACGCCAACTTTAACCTTGAGCTACCACGATCCAGGTAACTACATTATTAAAATGATATTTCTCAAAGCTACAATACTGATGTCAATGTAATAAATATTTATGAAAATATTAAGAAATTATTTAACATGCATTCAATATGCATTACCATTCAAAAGTTTGGGGTAAAAAAGGGGTCAATTTTTAAAAAAGAAATTCAAACTTTTATTCAGCAAGGCTGCATTAAATTGGTCAAAAGCGACAGTAAAGCTGTTTATAATGTTGCAAAATATTTCTATTACAAATAACAGCTGTTCTTTTGATTTTTATATTTATCAAAGAATTCTGAAAAATAAAATGCATCAGTTTCCACAAACATATTCGGCAGCACAACTGTTTTCAGCATTGATAATAATCAGAAATGTTTCTTGAGCAGCAAATCAGCATATTAGAATGATTTCTGAAGGATCATGTGACAGACTGCATATTCAAACAGAAAAGAGTTACCTTGAATAATATTTGACAATATACAATTTTTACTGCATTTCCGATCAATAAATGCTGCTTTGTGAGCAGAAGTGTCTTCTTTCAAAAACATTCAAAATCTTACCAACCCCAAATTTTGAACAGTAAATAATCCATGTGTTTTAAACACATCTAAGCTAAAATAGAAAGTTGCTTAAGTTGCAAACATTTTTTCTTTAGTATAACATGCCCTCATGAATCACAAGCAAAAAGAGCCAAACATATATTAAAGTATACACCATCGGTTTTGATTTCATGTCGACTTGAAATGCTCACAGCGTATGACAGGAATCATTTGGTATTTATTGCACACAAAATCAGCGCTGCGTCTCACGTTCAATGCATGCAAGGTGTCCTTGTGGTCCAGGAATAGTGTAATATATCTTGCAGGCTGCAGCCCACCGAGTTTAAATCTCAAGTGAAACTCAAGCACTACAGATATAATCTTTAGAAGCGTTATTTATCACCACACACACACACACACACAGCGCTGTTACTGCAGCGTACACTGCTTCACATGTGCAATGTCCTCAAAGAAGTGTTTTTCTCAAGGGTGATTCAACACAAAAAGTGCTTGACCCAACTGATTCCAATAGACTTCAATGTGATACACAATGTGATACTACAAAATCTCATGACAATTCCTAACTAGTTTACGTCTTGCCAAATTGGTGGCTAATTCATTGATCTCATTTGTAGGTTTTCATACAATCTGCTTATGTCCCAGTGATGGTTTGGTTTTATGGGTGGACCTTCATGCTTTCTGTACAAAGGATTTTGTTATCTTGTTCATTTTCTTTGCAGCAGCTTGTTTACTGAGACAATGTACACAAAAGAGATTTAAATAGGATGCCAATGATCCCAGTAAAAAAAAAAAACCTCATAGGAATCTCAAGTCCTATAAGAATCTAATTGGAATGGTTCCAAATTATGATAGAAATTCTAAATAAAACATTTTTCTTATTGGAATCCTTTTGGATTTTTGGGCAAAGGCTGTGTAAAGACACCTAAATGCCATTTCAGAAGCGCACCTTTGTAAGGTAAATTTGGCATTAGACTCTGTATCAACTTAACACTCTCGTATCGGCATTGATGGGTCCATAAAGAACCTTTAACATCCATGGGAAAAGTAGTTTTCGCTTTCACAACGAAACACAGCGTCACACACGGCGGCTAGAGTGAGCAGAGGCGGCGGATTCGACGAAGGAGCGGCCGGCGGGCTTGCGGCAAACACATGTGACGACCCTGGGCTAGACTCCGAAACAAAGTAGTTTCGCTTTCACAATGAAGCACACAGCGTCTTCACGACATGGCGGCGGCGGCAACAACAATACTACAGCGAGAATAAAAGTTACACCTTCTTTCTTTGCGTGAACATTTGGGCGGCGTTATGCAAATCTTCCCACATAGTGACGTAGGTATGTGGGGGCGTGTTAGAACGAGCCGTTTTAGGTAGGCGTGGCTGACTCTTAACTTTTATAAAGCATATCTCTTTGGATTTGAGACTTTAGTCTTTGCAACTTTACAGATCTTCTTTATGCACCAAGAGCTTGTAACACTCCAAAGAGAAAGGAAAAATTTAAATCGCATCACATGACCCCTTTAAGGAATAATTCACTTAAATATGAATAAAAAATAAAATCATGTAGTTATAAACTCAAATACAACTTTAAAAAATTTGCTTTTTGCACACAAAAATTAAAGTAAATAAATAATCATGGCATAGTTTATTCAAACTGCATCAGCATAAATCTTGTGAAAACAATTAAATTTAATCAGTTAAAAAGTACAAACATGGTTTAAATATGCATAAAAAATCATTAATCTTGCTCGACTTAATGTATGAGATTGAAACAAATTGGATTTATTAATGATAAATATAAAAAAACGGACTATTTTCCATTTAAAACACATCAAGTTTGTTACAGAAAAATATGCATTACATTAAATAAACTAGATTGTTTATGTCTAAACTGTGTAATTCAAATAGATAGAAATGTTATATGCAATTAAAATGCATAAATATTTTTGAGTGTGTTGCACAGAAGAAAGTAAGTCATATAAGTTTGAAATGAGAGGGAGTAAATGATAACAGCGTTTTCATTTTGGATGAGCTCTCTCTTTGAACCCTCATATCATGTCTGGCTCAGTCCCGAGCCTCAGACTTGACCCCTCTGAAGGGAGCGAGGGCGGACAACAGGACACACACAATC
This sequence comes from Sinocyclocheilus rhinocerous, assembly GCF_001515625.1. Taxonomy (NCBI): domain Eukaryota; kingdom Metazoa; phylum Chordata; class Actinopteri; order Cypriniformes; family Cyprinidae; genus Sinocyclocheilus; species Sinocyclocheilus rhinocerous. Next base: position 443,244 of record NW_015665001.1, on the reverse strand, counting down.
TGCTCAAGACTGCTAATGTACAACCAAGCGGTTTCTGCCACGCTGTGTTTAATAATGCTTTAGTAGATGTTTCTGTACTGCAGCTGAGCTGATGAGAAACTACCCCTCAGATATCTGATAATCTGTGGATGCAGCATTAATGTCTGCAAATAATCCACAATCTGAGATATCAGTGCTGGTGCATGTTTTTAAATGTCCATTACCCTTTAATTTTCATAACAAGCAAGCATCTTATATCACAATTGGGCTAAATAAGCAGTGACCTGCATGTCATTATCAGCTGAGTTGAGTCATTTTACACATTTATATCTGTCTACAGCTAAAAGACAATAATGCCAGTGTCCTCAAACTAAAACTGTGATAAAACTGTTTTGTAACAATAACTTCCAGTTCAGCACTCTGTATTTGAATGTTCAATAATCATTCATAATAGTTATCAAAATAAAAATCATAATATCCTATAAAAATAAAAAACAAAAATAATATAAACAAATCATAATATCATATAAAAATTAAAAATAATATCATAAAAATCAATCTTAAAAAAAAAAAAAAAAATGATAACATTTTTCAAATATTATTTTATTAAAATAAAAAAAACATTATAAACAAAAATCATAATAACCATAACCCTGAACAATAAATAAATAAATAAATTTTATATAAAAACTGCAACACACTGGAAGCATTTACTACTTCAACTTTTAGTCAAAAAAGTCGCAAACCATCAAGAGCTTATTTTACTCTAGATTTTTGGCAGACTGTATTTTACAACCATCCCTAAAGTCAGGATAGCAGCTTTAGGGAGTTATCTAACATACTCATAATTCAGCCAAACATCTGAAAGAACACATGATCTGATCTTCTACATCTCATCCTGTGTGATGAATAACGCAAATATACAATAAAATACAATGAACACAAATGGACAGTATCACATTAGACAAATTGCCAAGAGCCAATATGCATGACTAATTATTACACAAAACTTTATATACAATATTATAGCCAAAAAAAACGCAACACAAGAAGACAGAAGGATAGACTGATGAATGCAAACCTCATGGCAACAAGTTTGTTTTATATGTTCTGTATTTTTTTAATCACTCGCTCTTTAGACACAATCGAAGACACACACACACACTCCATGAAAAAAAAAACATGCACAAAATCACTCACACATACCAGCACTAGATTTATGCACAATTTGTCTGATTATTAAACGAACAAATGGATTATAATACGAAACACAAGTGTCTTCTGATTCAAGAAACATCAAATGCCAGAGGAAGACTGAAGACTTACCATCATCTACATGAAGACTGAGATCTCACACACACACACACACACACTGACACAGAGAGGAAGTGAACTCACACATATGGATGGAGAGAGAAGAGGAGGAGGAGTAGAGAGAGAGAGAGAGAGAGAGAGAGAGAGAGAGAGAGAGAGAGGAGCCCACAAAGAAAAAGCAGACAGGAATTATGATCCAAAAAAAAAACGTTAGTGAGAGAAAGAGAAGGAGAAAGAAACAGTAAAAGAGAAATGGACAATGAACACACACACACACACACACACACACACACAGACAAATATATATGGTCTATAACTTACAAATATGTAGTTTATGCTTATGCACTATAACTGAAATTTATGGGACAGAAAGAGACCATATAAACCAACCACAAGTTTGTCTCGTGTTGTGTGTCATTTCTGTCAATCTGAAATGGAATATTATATTAGATCATATACTGGTAATGAACAACAAACTCAAAATATAGTACATTCACAACTGTACAGAAAACACATAGGAAATATGTTTAAATCAAATCTAAATATCTGAATATTGCTAACCTGACTTTTTTCAACAACAAAAAAAAAAAAGTGCTTTTGTGCATTTGATGGATAGGGAATGGACCATTTCATAATCAGAATTACAAAAAGAAAATGTTATTTATGAATATTTTTTTTCTCTATTAGGACATCTCTAAAAACAGGTCATCAGATTATGTCTATATAAGGATAAGGTAAAACAGAAACATAATCATAAATGTATTTGAATTACATACATAAATTTAATCCATTTGGATTGCACAGTTTTAACAAACTAATAAATGTGATGCATTTTTGTCAGTCGTACATAAATGAAACAGATCAGATTTCTGTAATAGTACTAATAAACTGACTGCATTTTAAATATACAATAACCAGGTTTATATACTGTATTTATCATCAATAAATCCAATTTGTTTCAATCTCATTCATTTTTAACTAAATGAATATTGCTTGTTCCACAGCTAGAAATATTTAACCGTTCATACTTTTTTAATAAATACATGTATTTTTTTTTACAATGAACAGATTAATGCTGTTTCTAAACAAGTTGAATAAATGCATTTTGAAAATATGATTATTTAAATAAAATCAAATATATGCAAAAATTATTAATAAACTTTGACTTAAAAAAAATAAATCTGACCCGTTTCATTTATGACTAGATATGCATCATAATAGGTTTATTAGTTTATGTCAAAACTGTAATCCAAAAGCAAGGAAATTTGACAGTATATGCAATTCAGATCTTGAGCCTCTTTCAAAGCAACTCTAGAATTCTTTAAACAAATCTTACAAGACTGAAGTATAGTACAGAAACTAGAAAACAATTTCTGCTTACTAGATCAGATACCAACAAACCAGGCATCATCTAAAACAGCTTTACCACGGTGCACAGTCATGTAAAGCTCCTAAACTAATGCTACAAAAACACAAGTCCATGTCGAGTATAACGGACCCTCCGCATCAAGAGCTTCACATTCAAAATGAACAAACAAACATTTCACAACAATCTGGATAAACAGAAATCACAAACAGAAATGATTCTGTGTGGAAATAATGCTGATGAAGTGATAGTCAGCCACACTCAGAGATGTTGAGCTGAGGATCTGCACTGCTGAGCGCTTGTTTATTGTGTTCTCTTTCATTTCTCCTTGGCCATCACTATCTGATCTTCTCTGAGCATTAAATTCAATGTTCTCACCTCTGTGACAGCAAGAAGCCAGTCAGTTTTACAAGCTGCTCTGTTCAGAGGAGGAATATTATCAGCACACGCACGCACGCACGCAGGCACGCACGCACGCACACACACACACACACACACACACTCACTCACACACACACACACACATCAATTGCTGCGGTTATATATGCACTTCCAATGCATATATGACACGCAAATCCATGAAGCGCTCCATCTTTTGTGGGAAGTCGTGGCCTAATGGTTAGAGAGTCGGACTCGTAACCCAAAGGTTGCGGGTTCGAGTCTCGTACTGGCAGGGATTGTAGGTGGGGGGAGTGAATGTATAGCGCTCTCTCCCACCTTCAATACCACGACTGAGGTGCCCTTGAGCAAGGCACCGAACCCCCAACTGCTCCCCGGGCGCCGCAGCAAAAATGGCTGCCCACTGCTCCGGGTGTGTGTTCACGGTGTGTGTGTGTTCACTGCTGTGTGTGTGCACTTTGGATGGGTTAAAATGCAGAGCACTAATTCCAAGTATGGAATTCCACCATACTTGGCCACATGTCACGTCACTTTCACTTTTCACTTCTATACTTCTACATAATTCTGATGCTGTTAGACTGTAGTTTGAGACATCATCCTAAACACACAGAAAATCAACAGAGAGAAACACAGAGGCGAATAGAGAGGAGGAAAGGAGGAGAGTGGGAAGGAAATGTGATGGAAGAGGTGTAAATAAGATTTGACAGATAAACATTCATAGATTAATCACTATAAAACTGTCAGAGATACGTCTGAGCTTCACACACACACACACACACACACACAAGCAATGTGGATTTATTCTTCATCTAACACATATCTGCAGCTGTCAGTAATGTCGCTGTTTTTTCAAATTGAGGTTTTGACAATCAAAACACAAACTGTAGAAGTAGTCCAACATGGAGAAAACCAGGATTAATGGAGCATTTCAGGTTATTATGGAATATTTGATTCTGATTTTTAAAACATTTTTTATCACTTTTTTTTATAATTAATTGCACTAAATTAGATTTGTTGATTTGTTAAAGTGCATTTAATCAAAAACTCTAGCGTGATAATACTTTAAAACAACACAATTGTTGCGTATCTTAAAGTTCATTTACACTACTATAAAAAAGTTGGGGGTCAGTAAGATTTTTTCAAAAGGTTTTGAGTCTTTTATACTCACCAAGGATGCATTTATTTGGTCAAAAATACAGTAAAAACAGTAAAATTGTGAAATATTATTATAAATGAAGATAACTATTTTCTATGTGAATATATTGTAAAATGTAATTTATTCCTTTGCCGCAAAGCTGAATTTTCAGCATCATTACTTCAGTCTTCAGTGTCACATGATCCTTCAGAAATCATTCTAATATAATGATTTGCTGCTCAAGAAACATTTCTGATTATTATCAATGTTGAAAACAGTTGTGCTGCTTCATATTTTTGAGATAGAAATCTTTGTAACATTATAAAAAATTTTTTTGCTGTCACTTTTAATCAATTTAATGCAGGGGTGTCCAAATTCGGTCCTGGAGGGCTTCCTGCAGAGTTTAGCTCCAACCTCAATTAAACACACCTGAACCAGCTAATCAAGCTCTTACTAGGCATACTAGAAACTTAAAGGCAGGTGTGTTGAGGCAAGTTGGAGCTAAACTCTGCAGGACACCGGCCCTCCAGGACCGAGTTTGGGCCGCCCTGATTTAATGCCTCCTTGCAGGGGCCGGCTCCAGGCATGGGCAGGGGTGGGCTAAGCCCACCCAAATGACAGTCTTGCCCACCCAATCAGAATTAGATAAAGATTGCGTTAATTTTTTTATGCAGTGATTAAAATCAATCTGAAGTGGACTGTATTTTAAGAAGTTTAAGATATAGCTGTAGACTGCCCCAACAATAATAAAATAACACCAGAAAATTGCAGCATTTTTATTAGCTGAATGCAAGGCACGCTGATTTCACGCGGAGGTTCAGTCTGTTACAGAAAAGCAGAGGCTGACAACGAGCAAAAACGGGCAGAAATATTTGCGCGCTATTAGGGGGAATTTGTGAGTTACGGGGAGTTTAATTAATAGGCTACATGAATATGTATCATAGCCTACCACTGAAATTACCTGAGCGGTTTTAATGTTTTAAAAAAGCCGCCCATAATAACGTGCATGTACGGGGCAAGAGCATAATATAGGCTAAGCATCTAAAATGCATGTGGGCTATACAGTTAAGTTGAAAGCTTACCCCTTTTGGATTGCTGTTAATGCTGAATGTAAGAATGAAAACTGAAAGTAAAGAGCTTGTGCGGTGAAAGTTGCGTTCGTTGCAACAGGCGGCTCGACTGTAAACGTAGCGTTCCCCGACATAAACGACCAACAATATCCAGTGATGCAAACTCAAAAGTTTTCGACTTTTTTTTTTTTTTCAAATTCCACGGTTTTGAAAGTTAAGTAGGTCTGCCATTTACATGATTCATGTATTTTATAATTAATTATGACGGCAATAGCATTTTTCTAGACTATGTGTTGATATGACGACCAGAGGCGGACAAAGTACACAACTCCATTATGAAAGTACAGATACAGCTGGTCAAATATTACTCCATTAAAAGTAAAAGTTGTAGAGACAGATTTTTACTTTACATAAGTACTTGCTTTTAAAAGTACTTAAGTACCAAAAGTACATTTCTGTTTTTTATTATTGTTGTATGTAATACTTGCAATACCTCTGAAGCACAGATCTTCTTTATGCACCAAGAGCTTGTAACACTCCAAAGAGAAAGGAAAAATTTAAATCGCATCATATGACCCCTTTAAAAACCTATGGGGGGGAAAAAACTAAACAAAACAAAAAATATATATATATTTAACACCCCTACCCACCCCCACAAAAGCAGGATGGTAGCAATCTCACACAGCTCTGGACACATCTTATGTGTAGCCATTCATCCACATTTGAACAGAGTGGACAGTGAAATCCTGTAAATACAGAGTGATAAGGAAGAAAATAAAAAATCAAACCTGCTTTAAAACCCAGCAACACAACTGTAGATGTATAACTTTACAACAGCAACACTGCTTTAACAAAAAAGCAAAACAGCAAGACTTATTTGACATTAAAATTAAATAAAAATAATAATACGTAAAGTACAGATACTCAAAAAGTGTACTTAAGTACAATACTCAAGTAAATGTACTTAGTTACTGTCCGCCTCTGATGACGATTAAAAAATGCCCACCCAGGATATCTGCCAGCCCACCCTTCTATAGCCGTCAAGAACCGGGCCTGCTCCTTGCTGAATAAAAGTATTAATTCCTTTAAAAAAAACTCTTACTGACCCACACAGTTTTCAATTGTAGTGTACATGCATGCTGCATGATTAAAGTACGTTACAAGTCTAAATTATTTTGTATTAATCAACAGCAGGTTGCAAATGCAAAAATAATTGTAATAAAATCTCAAACTCAAAATATTCCATTAAGTGCCCATCTTAAGACAGAATGCAGAGGATTTTAATCAATACATCCTTAACGAATGAGCCATCACCATTCTGCCCAATTACTTGTGCATTAAAATGAGATGCAGGATTGCGTTTGCAGATAATCACAGGAACTGGTATGTGTGTTAGTGGCTCACTGTTATGTAACCGTGTTATATAGCTGTGTGGAGGACTGCCACAGCCATATCATCATCTGTGTGTGTGCGACTGTGAGAGAACACAAGACAGGAAGTGACATCGAGAGACAAAGAGAGAGTCTGAGTATGCTAGTGATCAGGACAGCTATAAATCAAATGATGTTTCTGGTGAAACAATTGTGATGCTTGAGTTTTTCCTTTGTCATTATCATGACACTAAGGGCACATCCCGGTTTAGTCACTGTGAGTGAAAGCATCTAAAATGGTTAAAGACATGACCAATCACAATTCAAATTGCAAATCTTATGATGACATCATCGGTATCGGTTACATTTTTTAAAGGGAAAATTTGAATTCGTCAACATTCACTCACTCTCATGTTGTTTCAAATCTGCACGACTTTCTTTTTGCAGAACACA
>NW_015665001.1:412678-435578 GCF_001515625.1 Sinocyclocheilus rhinocerous | reverse complement strand
AAAAAAAAAAAAAAAAAAAAAAAAAAAAAAAAAGAGAGCTCGAACAACACTGGACGACATTTACTTTCATTGTATGGAAAAAAATAAAAAATAAAACCACAAACAATTTTTCTTTTTTTTACTTGAACAAACTTAATAAATAAATAAATGTTTTATAAAAAATAAAATATTATAAAAATATTCTATTTATATATAAAATATACATTGCAACAAGTTGCTGCATTTCTCATTTTTATTTCGTTTAACTTGCTGTACTAAAATGACTAATATTAAAACAAAATAAAAATGAATAAAAACTATGTAGATATGCGCGCACGCACACACACACACACACACACACACACACATAGCATATATATATATAATATATTATTCATTAATTGATTTTCTGCCTGAGAACATCTCCATAGAGAGGTTTTGTCAGATTTGGTTCACTTTTGGAGACTTTAGGTTCTGCACATATAGACTCTCACTGAATGTACAGCCATCCTTACAGTTTTCAGCCCTGTAAACATAAAAAGTGGAAGCTAGAATATTTTTAATATCAAAGGTGAAACACATCTGTTTAATTTTGTTTAGGTGGGTGCTATTCCTCCATGCCCCCTGATTGAAGAAAAAACATTAATATGCAAATATCAAAGTACATGTACAGCTGGAAGGGAAAAGGACTCTCTTGATAGAATGTAGCCATGTCTTTTTTTTTTGACAGAGGGAAGAAATTAATCAAATAGAGAAAAATGAACTTTGTGATTGCACGGGTGTACCACCCAAAGGCATGGCAAGCAAATGAAAAATCAACATTGTACCCACTGATAAGGCAAATTAATAAGAAAGTGTGCTATGTCTACCTTCAATGCTGCTGCTTGCGTGAACAAGTTATCTCGGAGCAGACGTAACCTTAGGCTTTGGATCTGTTCCTGTGTTGAATAAAAACTATGTAGATATGCGCGCACGCACACACACACACACACACACACACACACATAGCATATATATATATATATTATATATATTGAATTTAAATTAAAAAGGAAACAAAGTATGCTAATAAAAACTGATTTAAAATATTAATAAAACTACATTAGTAGCTTCATTATACAAACATAACAATGAAATCTAGATATTAAAAATGCAATGCAAAAATGAGTTGGCTAAGGGGAATCATTTTAGTTAATAATGACTAGAAAGATCGATAAATATATATATACACATTTAAATTTGTTGGTAATTTGTGTATGTTGTAAGACTGAGGAAGGTTGAAAGACTGAAACATTGCTAATTAGTATATGTTGGAATAGTGTGCCAAGTTGATATATTTCTTAGTTTATAATGTACTTCCATCCTACAAACCAATGAATAATTCAGATGTGGAAGGCATTATATTCTTTTTATTAACTAATAATGAATAAACATATTGGTCTGTTTGTGATACAAATGTATTGAATGACTTAAAATATAGCGCATAAGTTATATGGACTGTTTTTATGGAGCTTTTTTTGTTTTTGGAGCTCAACAGCCCCTGGTCAGTAAATGTTTTCATTGTATAGGAAAGAACAGCATGAACGTCGGAAATCTAAGTTATACAGGTTTGAAAATGACAATGGGTAATAGGCGAGTAAATGATGACAGAATTCTGCATCTCTGTCAAACTGACACTTATACAAACTCTCTCACTTATATGAGCGCAGCACAGTCTCCACGGCAACGCCCGCTCCCATGACAACCATCCACATTCACACAGCGGGGCGAGAAATGACTGTGACATATGAGCTGACGCTTTGGGTGAGAGTCTGGAGCCACACGGGTCAAAGTTACAGGCCAGTCCTATTCCTGCAGCTCACACAGTAGAGCATGGCGTCAGCAACACCAAGGCCATGGGTTCGATTCCCAGGGAAAGCATGAATTGCACAAAAAATGTATAGCTTGAATGCAATGTAAGTCACTTAGACAAAAGCATAATGCCAAAGGCATAAATGTAATAAATGTTCAGAAAACTCAGTCGAATGTTCATCTTCAGTCGAATAGACATTTATAAACAGATGTCAATTAATTTTTACTTTTTATTTGCAATTAATTTAACACTTTTTCAAAATGTATCCCACGTTTATCGCAAAAGCACAAAAAGCACCATACTGTAATATTAATAAAAATTACAATAGCATCTCAATGATACTAAAATAACACTGGAATCTAAAAATGCATTGCAAAAACAAGTTTTGAAAGCAATGGGGGAAGGGAATAATTTCAGCTAATAATGACTAGAATTATATAAATCCATATATTAAAAAATATGAATTTAAATTTGTTGATAATTTGCGTACATTCTAAACCTGAGGAAGGTCAATTGGCCAAAACATTGCTAAATAATGCTAAATACTTTATAAATACATATATAAATAAATACACCATACTGTTAAAATAAAAACAAAAAACAAATCTGTGGAGTTTATGGTAAAAAACTGGCATCTGAGGTTGCCAGAACTTAAAAAAAAAAAAAACATATATTAAAAAATATGAATTTAAATTTGTTGATAATTTGCGTACATTCTAAACCTGAGGAAGGTCAATTGGCCAAAACATTGCTAAATAATGCTAAATACTTTATAAATACATATATAAATAAATACACCATACTGTTAAAATAAAAAAAAATAAAAAATCTGTGGAGTTTATGGTAAAAAACTGGCATCTGAGGTTGCCAGAACTTAAAAAAAAAAAAATATATGATGGCAAGATTTTACGGATTGAACTTAAAATACAGTTAACGTTAATATATATACCAGCCTACTGCAGGACTAAAATTAGTTTTGTACTTTTATAGTACACTGACAACCATCATAAAACACTGTTGGTAATGAAAAAACAACATGTTTTCATCACAACAAGTTTTTCCACCAGCTGAGGTCAATACTAATATATAAGGTGGCATTCACACAAACACTATCATGGTCATGCTAAAATAATGCAATAAACATTCATTTAGCAACATAAGATGCAATATAAAACCCTAATGTTTATAAGTGACAAGAAACTAAGAAGAAACAGCTATTTCAATGAAAAAACGGTTAATTTTGGTATATGTATACTTTATGTAAACTTGTACTGTAAATTAAAAAATGACTAAAAATTATAAAATCTTTTTCACTTACAAAAACTGTAAATTTAAAACATCCCATTAGATTTATTAGAGTTTTTCACCATATATAGTAAGGGAATTTGCTGTTAAACAGTGAACAGGTTTTTTACTCTGACGTTTTTTATCGTTTAAAATTATGATCATTTAATAAAAGTCCATAAATATTGACTTCAATTCTGGTCTGTGAATCACACAAAATATTGTATGGCTTCACAAACACTATCATGGTCATGCTAAAATAATGCAATAAACATTCATTTAGCAACATAAGATGCAATATAAAACCCTAATGTTTATAAGTGACAAGAAACTAAGAAGAAACAGCTATTTCAATGAAAAAACGGTTAATTTTGGTATATGTATACTTTATGTAAACTTGTACTGTAAATTAAAAAATGACTAAAAATTATAAAATCTTTTTCACTTACAAAAACTGTAAATTTAAAACATCCCATTAGATTTATTAGAGTTTTTCACCATATATAGTAAGGGAATTTGCTGTTAAACAGTGAACAGGTTTTTTACTCTGGCGTTTTTTAGCGTTTAAAATTATGATCATTTAATAAAAGTCATCCATAAATATTTACTTCAATTCTGGTCTGTGAATCACACAAAATATTGTATGGCTTAAAAATGACTTCTAAATACTTTTTTAGCAGTTTGATGGTGCCGTTTCACATTTGTTTTTACAGTTTGCAAAGGAGCAGTTTAGACCTTTAGAGCATTGCAACTATATTTGTTCGATATTTTGCTTTAAATGTAGCGTTTTTACTGAAATAAAACTGCTGAAGAAATGCCAGAAGACAGTTTGTGCTGTGCAAGATGAAACTCCAATAGACTGCCCTCTGAAAATGATCTACAAATATATAAAAAAAAATTGTATATATTCCTTGCAAATTAAAAACAAAAAACTTTCTTCCTCAGTAATTTTGTCTTGTTTTCCAATACAAATATCTAAACTTAAATTAAAAAACACATTTATTGGAAATGCAAAATGACTTCAAGATATCAAGCACTGTTTTCTGAAAATTTGATCAAAATTAAGTGTGTTTTTGTATAAACTAGAAAAAATAATCTACAAATGGGGTCAGAAATTGAAACTTGTTTTCCCTTTGAATTAAGTTTATTTTTCTGACCCCACTGGCATTTCTTTTAACACATAACTTGCTTAACTTTTCAGAAAACAAAACACATTTCGCTTCTCAAGTAAATGCATTTTGATTTAAGAATGTTTAGATATTTGTCCTGGAAAACAAGACAAAACTGCTGAATTCTTCAGTATCCAACATATGAACGGAAACCTGTGAAATCCACACACGGATGGGACTCTGACAGGGGTTTTGGGGTGAGGTGAGCGTGGAGGTCGGCAGCAGGGTGAGCGAGGTGGGGAGGCAGAGGAACGGCAGACAGGAAGCGAACAGTGCGAGGACAGGAAACAGGAAGTGAGGCGCTCTCACCTTGGGGGTGGGACAGGAAGCGGTGGAGAGGCGAGAGGTAGCCTGGGCACGTGGCGACTCGGACGGCGTGGTGCTCAGAGACGCCGTGTCACGGGGAAGAACCTGGACGCCCCGTGAGATGATGGAGTCGGGAATCTGAGACATAAAAGAAGGGTGTTTATTAAAATCATAAACTTCCAAACATCTGCTCTCTTATAATTTGTGCATTAAATAATGTAAAAAGTCTGCAAGTTTTGAAATCTTTTATTTCCACTGAGCTTGTGGTGAAACATGTTCTTGTCATGTTTCTAATCACACACTTCGCATACGTCCCAATCTGCGTTCTATTTAGTGTGTTCCAGGTTGTAGTACACTGAAAATAATATGCTAAAAAGTCCACGGATGGAACAGTATTTCTAGATTTTTCAAGTTTTTTGGCCTAATATGACTCACTAACTCTTGCTATGTGAAAAAGGAGAAGACTGTGGCAGTTCAATATCAACTTTTTCAGTATTCAGCAGAAAATTGTGAGGAATGTTAAGCCATAATTATATTAAAAATAACAATTAATTTTGAGGTAATGCATGTAGTAAGATGCTAAATGTATTTAATATGTTTTTATGTATTTAAATATACTAATTGCAACATCATTGCAAATCAGCAATTACAAATATATTTAAATACATAACATACAAGTCTGAATAAAAATGACATTAAATTTTAGTTTACACTTGGCAGTACACATTAATCATATTCCAAAACAATAGAAGTAGTTATGAAATTACATATAAGATGTACTTAAGTCCCACATAAGTGGGTAAAAAAAGCTCAACTAAATGAATTTAATATAAATTTACATTATAATACATTTTTATTTAATTGCAAATACCATGCAGTTAAGCGTCTGAAACATTACATTCAGATCGTATTTGAAGACTGTGTAAAGGCAATTCAGAGAATTGTTTCTAAACACAAATTATAAATGATGAATGAGGTCGACACAAACACCACAAGCACACAAATGATGTGAAGATGCTGTCATGATATTCACTCACACCAGTGGATGCTGCAGCACACATGAAGATGACACACAATATCATGACGAGAATGAAGACAAATGGAACACCTGCAAACGTCCAACACAGTCATGTGAGAACTAGGGTGAAGGTTTGATTTTGACATTAAAGAGGACATAACAGCAGACAACACCCCCTCCCCATCCACCTACACAGACATTTCTACATTTATGATAGACTTTTGACCACAGTTTCACGGCATCTAAAGTCTTTATTTACAGCTATGGTAACTAACATACTCAATTCATAAAGAGAGCTTTTTTATGTTAGCATATTCATCAGACAATAATTACACAATTTTGATTAAACCAACAACATTACAGCAGCAGTTTTAAAGATGTTTTGATTGTTTGAGTACTCAAAAGAGAATTTAGCAAAGAATAACTTAATTAATTTGTGTTCCCTGCTAGCTGAATTTCACATACATAAACAAAAATCTGGCTCTAAACCTCTATTTTCTTTATTCAGAGTTGATCTAGACCAGTATTTGGAAACTATCCAAAGCTCTGTTCATCCTAAAGCAATCAAAACTGTATCTCTATATTTATCCTATGCATCCTCTTAAGGTGTAAATTTATTACTTTTTTTTGTTAACCTGTCAACACATCCCTTCCGAAAATTAACCATGGATTTACTAAAAAAAAAAATAATAATAAAAAAAACACACCATTGTATCCACTAATTAACCATGGTTTTACTACACTAACCATAGTTTAACCATGGTATTTGTAGTAAAACTGTAAAGATTTACGATATGCAGTAGTACCAAATACGAGCTCCGAAGTTCCCATTTGAATCAAAAGATTCATGAACCCGCTCCGAAGTTCTGATCTAAATCAAATGATTCGCGATCCGTGCCCCGAAGTCCAAATCTAAATCAAATGATTCGCGATCCACGCTCCGAAGTCCTGATTTGAATTAAAAGATTCATGAACCCGCACCGAAGTTTTGATCTAAATCAAATGATTCGCGATCTGTGCCCCGAAGTCCCAATCTAAATCAAATGATTCGTGATCCACGCTCCGAAGTCCTGATCTGAATCAACAGATTCACTAACCCGCTCTGAAATCCCGATCTAAATCAAATGAATCGCGATATGCGCTCCGAAGTCTAGATCTGAATAATGATTTACAAACACACTCCGAAGTTCCGATCTAAGTCAAATGATTTGCGATATGCTTTTCGAAGTTCCGATCTGAATTAAAAGATTCATGAACCCGCTCCGAAGTTTTGATCTAAATCAAATGATTCGCGATCTGTGCCCCGAAGTCCCAATCTAAATCAAACGATTCGTGATCCATGCTCCGAAGTCCTGATCTGAATCAAATGATTCGCTAACCTGCTCTGAAATCCCGATCTAAATCAAATGAATTGCGATACGCGCTTCGAAGTCAAGATCTGAATAATGATTTACAAACCTACTCTGAAGTTCCGATCTAAGTCAAATGATTCGCGCTCCACGCTCCGAAGTCCCAATCTGAATTAAAAGATTCACAAACCCGCTCCAAAGTTCTGATCTAAGACAAATGAGTTGCGCTCCACGCTCTGAACTAAATAATGATTTGTGAACCATCAATTCAGATTGGAACTTCGGAGTGCGTATCACAAATCTTTCAATTCGTGAAATGATTAACGAACCCGCTACAATGAATGTAAAGATTCACAAACCCGCTCTGAAGTTCCGATCTAAATCAAATGATTCGCAATCCAATTGGAGCGCTTCGAAACAGTTAATCATTTTGCGACGCAATGCTTGAACTGATTTCGAAGTTTCGAAAAGCTCAGTTTCAAGGACGTACTTTTCTAGCGTATTTACTTTAACTTCTCAGGTAATATCAATCAATGGTATGACCTATTTCAGATGCGGCCAAAATTACAAGAACAGTAGTTACATATACATATATTTAACTGTTTTATCAAAACTATTGCTAGGGATAATTTAGTAGTCGCTAGATATTGGCAGGGACATGTCACTAGCACCCCTACTAAATTCTATGCCCTTGTGTGAGAAACACTTTTGTATAGCATAACTGATTTATATATAGCTACAGGTTTACCTTGGCAGCGATGGAGGCGGCGGTGATGTGCGAGGAGGAGCTGTCCTCTGTGGAGGCCACACCGCTGTCCTTCTTCTCCTCCTCCTCGTCCTCACACTGCACACCCTTGTCCTCGGTCTGCCGGTGCGGGCTGCTGGCGGGCAGCGGGGACGGAGGAGGTGGAGGCGAGGGCAGGTCCTCCAGCTCGTTTGGCACCTCCTTCATTTTGACCACAGCTTCTCGGAGCAGGTCGATGGCGTGTGGGAGAGCGGGCAGGATGAACTGGAAGCATTCCTACAGGACACACATGCAAAGAAGAATAAATCCAAGAGTTTGAGACATGAATTTTGAAAAATTACTCACCCCTTAATGTTACTTTTTGTTTAAGTAAAATCATTAAATGCCATCCTTCCGCTAGGAAAAATAGTCCCTGTTACAGTAACAGTTTCAGTCAACAGTAATGTACAGTTGTAACACCCTCATCTGATGGAGCTCAAATACAAAAATAGCCTAAGAACTGTTCTCATCAGCTCATTATTTTTTAACACAATATATGATGTTTCCGCATCATATGATATTTGTTTATCTCTCAGCATGAGAAAACATTCGTTTTCTTTGACAGCGGGAAGGGCGGGCTCTCAAAATCAAAGGTGAATGACGCAACATACCGCCAGCAAGGGTCACTCATACTTCATTACATAAATAATAAACTACTTTATGCCCAATTACAAAATAGATGGAAGAGTTTTTGATAGTAGTATATGGATTGTTTATGTTTCTAAGGGTGTTGCGCAGTGATACACCGATCATCAGGGGTGTATTTCCCAAAAGCAACTATGGTTGCAAATTCCGTCATTACCAATAGAGTTCAATGGAAATAACGACCATAGTTATTTGTAGTTCAGATTTAGGTTTTCACAAAAACAAAAAGTTTTATAAAATGATAAACTGCACATTTCAGCCTTTAACATATTTTTAAGAGAAGGGATGAGTCAAAAGTATCAATTATTACATCAATTTAAACAAAACCCTGTACAATAACAAATAAACAATAAAAAGGCAGCTTCACAATTTTTTTATTCAAATGTTGCTCTATATACAATCCTACTGAAAATCCTACTGAAAACAAAACAATACTGTTTTTGGACATTTACCATGAAATAACTTTATAGTTAGCTAAAACTAAAACCATAAAAAACTTTTGTTATTTGAAGTAAAATACATTTTAACTGAAATAAAATGAAGTATTAAAATTTTTTTAAACTGCATTCAGCTAGTTGCCAAGGCAACCTTTCTCATTTTCATTTAGTTTAACTTGATGTACTAAAATAACTAAACTATAAACTATATAAATGTATCAAAAAATAATAAAAAAAAACTAATAAAAAATACTAATGTCAAAAACACACAACAAAATTACTAAAACTTCAAATAAAATATAATAAAAATAAAATATAATTCAAAATATTAATAAAAACTAAAATAGTATCTCATTAATACTAAAATAACACTGGGATAAACCAGGTGATTTACTGAAATTGATGGTAAAGTGCAAATTTTATTCAAAAGCTATATAATGTACATGGTGTTTCTCATAAATTGGCCAAGCAATCAAAAAATTATGACCCTTCAGTAAACTATTCTGGACTGATCCAAAAAGAGCTCTATAATTATTCATGTTTATCTCTATTTCCAGCACCCATTAATGTATATTTTATTGAGACCACAAGCAAGTCCACAAACAGAATTAAACTTGCACATTATGTGTAAAACACTCCCATTTATCATTTATTATATATGAATTGGATTACTAGAAATACTACATTAAAAGTTTTGGCTAATGGATTACATACTGGCAGACCAGTACAGAGACATAACACTAACCACAGACTTAATAAAAGAGAAAAAAAATTCTTACCTGTGAACCTTTTTTACTGCCCGGCAAATTTATGATGAGAGTTTTCCCTCGGATACCACACACGGGTCTGTACACACACAAATCAAGACAATTCAAAAGAGACTAATTTAAACATTGATAAAAATCAGAAATGTTCATTGAGCAGCAAATCAGCATCTTAGAATGCTTTCTGAAGGATCATGTGACACTGAAGACAGGAGTGATGATGCTGAAAATTCAGATTTACATCACAGCAATAAATTACATTTTACAAGATATTACAGTGGAAATCAGCTATTTTAATTTGTAATAATATTTCACAATATTTAAAGTTTTTAGTGTATTTTTGTATATTTTATTGTATTTGAGTATAGGAGAGTTCTTTCAAAAACAATGAAAAAATTAAACAGTACTTTAACAGTACTTTTAGCTTTTAACAGTAGTGTATACATATTGATTATAATTATTATTATATGCAGGCAAACAGGAAACAATTGTAAATTGTAATTCTGAATATAATAGCATTCCATAATGGCTTGTTTCTGCCACGTGATAAAAAAACATCAAAAAGGTAATTGCAACTTTTTATCTCACAATTTGGACTTTTTTTTCATGCAATTCTGAAAAAAAGTCAGATCTGTCATTTAAAAAATTGCAATTACCTTTTTGATTTTTTATTCCATGGCAGAAGCAGGCTTCCATCAAATTCTGATATTTACATTATTATATTCTTAAAAATGTTCCTATAAGTCTATATCTAGCTGTTATATTTCTCTACTGGAAGCTTATGTACGTCGAGCCAATGAAAGTCTGATTTCAATGAAGTCAGTGTCTTTGATTGAGAGGCTGATCTGGGATCAGTTTTCTCTGAATATACTAGTGAGTATAATTATGAATGAAAGTCAAATATCTTCTACACTGAGATGAGCATGTTGAGGACATGTTGAAGTGAGACCTGGAGAGCATTCCCAGAGGAGTGACATTCAGAGAGCCCACCAGCATGGCCAGAGACATCCCTGGAGCTTCCCGCTCGATCACCTCTTTAGTGGCCTGGACATACAGACAGAATGAGAGAGAGAAAGAAATTATGTCTCTTTAATGTCTCAGATTTGTCTAGACCTGCTGAGATTAAATGAAGGTGTCTCAAACTGTGTTCAAATGTGCCAAGATACCAAAGTTTGCAATCAAAAGTCAGAGATCTCGATATGAGCATTTTTCATGAATGATCTGAGCTGCTATCCACTTTCATTTTAGAGCACTATACACTTATTGTATGTCAACAGCGGTCTTATTTGTGTCTTATTTATATATTTAGTGAAATGAAATATTACTAAGAACTCCCTTGTGTCTTCTGAGCTATTGAAGAGCAACCTCTGAGCGATACCATGTTCCTCTGGGAGAGAAGCTTGACAGGAATGTCACAGATCAACAGAGGCTGGTCACATTAAAACCCTGGATTATCCTACTGTATCACTCACTGCACAAAATAATCATCTGTGTGCGTGAGTGACACTTCAAACATCATTAGAGAAGAACGAGGGAAAACATCAAAAGAGGAGTATTGATGAGACTCATGGGATGAGCAAGAGAGAGTGTGTGAAAGACAGAGAGTCCCAGAGTCTCCTTTTGCAGAGAAATACAGTAGAGTCCAAAATCTGAGACCACTAGAGCTTCTATTTTGCATGATTCTCATATTATAAATGATGGCAGAACTGGAGAAGACAATAACTAATAATTTAAGATGTTTCAAAGCGCATCTTGAACTAAATATGAACTGAATTGGCCACAACACACATGAAGCTCCATCCATTCATCTGCTCATCCATCTATCCATCCATCCATCTGTCTGTCTGTCCGTCCGTCCGTCCGTCCGTCAATCCATCCATCATCCATCCATCTATTTCTATCTATCAGTCTGTCCATCCATCCATCCATCCATCCGTCAGTTCATTCATCCATCTGCCCATCTGTCTGAGTATCTATCAGTCCATCCATCCATTCATCTGTCCATCAGTCCATCTGTCCTTACATCCATCTGTTCGTCCTTCCCTCTGTCAATCCATCCATTCATCTATCTATCTATCTATCCAGCCATCCGTCAGTTCATTCATCCATCTGCCCATCTGTCCGTGTATCTATCAGTCCATCCATCCATTCATCTGTCCATCAGTCCTTCCGTCCTTCCATCTGTCCATCAGTCCATCTGTCCTTCCATCCATCCATCCTTCCCTCTGTCAATCCATCCATCCATCCATCTATCTGTCTGTCCGTCAATCCGTCAATCCATCCATCCGTCTGTCAATCCATCCATCTATCTATCTATCCATCCATCCATCCATCCATCCATCCGTCCGTCCGTCCGTCCGTCCGTCCGTCCGTCAGTTCATTCATCCATCTGCCCATCTGTCCGTGTATCTATCAGTCCACCCATCCATTCATCTGTCCATCAGTCCATCCGTCCTTCCATCTGTCCATCAGTCCATCTGTCCTTCCATCCATCCATCCGTTCGTCCTTCCCTCTGTCAATCCATCCATCCATCCATCTGTCTGTCCGTCAATCCGTCAATCCATCCATCCATCCATCTGTCTGTCCGTCAATCCGTCAATCCATCCATCCATCTGTCAATCTATCTATCTATCTATCCTTTCATCCACCTGTCCATCCATCCGTCCGTCAGTTCATTCATCCATCTGCCCATCTGTCCGTGTATCTATCAGTCCATCCATCCATTCATCTGTCCATCAGTCCATCTGTCCTTCCATCCGTCCATCCCTCTGTCAATCCATTCATCTATCTATCCATCATCCATCCATCCATCCATCCATCCATCTATCTATCTATCTATCTATCTATCTATCTCACTGGTGTGACATCAGAGCTCATCTCAGGACGTTTGGATGAGAATATGACACATCAATAAAGCCGAGATGAGGCGAGATCAGGCATCTGAGAGCTGTTGAAGGCTGAGATCTGATCTGGACCGGTGTGAGTGCTGGAAGTGCTCTAGTGATGGCAGATGATTCAGTTTGGCTTATGGTCAGAGTTTTTGGAGTGTTTTATTGAGGTCTGTAAGAGAATATTTTAGGCAGGAACACACATCTCACTCTCCACACACACATATGTGGTGCAGGACCGACCTCAGGCGTGACATCCCGAGGAGCGAAGCCGGTGCCACCGGTGGTCAAAATCAGGTTCAACTCTTTCTCATCACACCAGTCGATCAGAGTCTCCTGAACCAAACAAAAAGAAATAAATGTCAGCAAACACTCACATGTCTCTTATGCTCATCAAAGGTTTATTTAATCAAAAATACAGTAAAACTGTAAAAATTGTGAAATATTATTACCATTTAAAAATCTTTTGTTACATTATAAATGTCTTTACTATCACTTTTGATCAATTTAGTGCGTCCTCACTGAAAAAAAGTATTAATTTCTTTTAAAAAAATCTTACTGACACCAATCTTTTAAACAGTGGTGTGTTTTTCTAGGCTGCTATATATCATTATTATATCAATTGTTGATAAAAACCATTTTATTTTCCTGTTACCGTACCTTGATCTCATCAATTTCATCAGGGACAATTTTGTAAGCGGAGATGGTTCCTCCAAGCCTGAAAAACAAGATCACGTCAGTATTAGAAGAAAATCTTTAGGACCATAAAGACAATGTGTTTGTAGAAATCAAGCTTTTATTTCTATTGCATGGTGCCATCCTGTGGCCAAATCAAGAATTAGGACAAACAGAGAGAGACGGTGGGGGTGTGTGTTTGTGTGTGTGTGTGAGAGAGAGAGAGAGAGGAGGAGAAAAGCACTTGAGGCAGGAGGTGTAGAGCAGCAGACAGGTCTTATGTAAGGTCTCTTTTTCCTTCTCGCTCTTTTTTACCCCCGTTTTGCGTGTGTGTTATTTTTAGGAAAAATATACTATAGCATCATGTTTCCTTGTGACAGCAGACTCTCTCTCTCTCTCTCTCTCTCTCACACACACACACACACACACACACGCACAAGACTCCTGTAAAATGACCTACACACAATTTCATCACAGATACCATATTGAAGTTTATATAAATATATAAAAAGGATTAATTAAATGTACTATTTCAAGCTTTGCAAAGGTAAATATACTAATAGATTTGATTCAGCAAAATCTAAATGAATTCGATGGAAAATGCAACCATTGCAACTCCATTTTAATTAGCACTTTATAAACTATATGTAATGGTAAATGCAAATATATATATATATGCTAATTAATTTTTATTATTTATTTATCATTAAAGACATATATTTTTTTAAATGTAAAAAAAGATTTGTCTTTAATGATAAAAAAATAAAATAAAATACAAAATACAAAAGTCCAGATTGGTAAAATGAAAACTGATTATTAAATGTAAATTATAATTTGAATAATACAAAATATAATTTGAAGTAATTATAATTCTATATTAGTTTAGCTTTTTCTTCAGCTGCCCCATTACATGAAAATTAATATAAAATTATTTTATACTACTTTATATATTTTACTTTGATTATCTCTGTTCTCCTTATATAATAAACATGAATTAATAATAGAATATATAGAGAATACAAAAACACATATTTTATATAGATGGATCTATATTATACATTGAAATTTTTCTTTCATTGCAGTAATTTTGTTTCCATTTAAATACATGGTTTATTCTATTAGAGATACTCTTCAATAACAGAGCAACAGTAACACCTGTCAGGTAAAACACGGTAACCCTTGAGTGTTATTGGGTTCACTCTTTGCATAAATAACATTATACTGATAGCAAATAACTTCTTTTCCTTGGAAACGGATCTTTTCTTCCGTTTCCAAGGAAACCACTTCAGACTACAGCCTCTGGTGGCAGCGACTGTCTCTCTCTCTCTCAGAGAGCTTTCGTGATGCTAGACAGTTCGTTTTGTGACTCTGACACAGGTAGACACATGGTTTGGGCCCAGAGTGAGTGTCTCTGTCCTGAACGCGTGGAAAACTCATAGAGTTTAATTAACAACAGAACATGCTTGAGGATAATTCTGCTTAATGTGTTTAACAGGAGCCAGTGCTGTGAAATACCTGTGCTTTCATTTCAGCTTCTCTCTCTCTAAATGTTCAGAACAATTTAACCTAAAATAATATTTAGTCATCATCTGTTCACTCGCTTATTTTTGATTTTCAAGCTCCAAAAAGAACAAAAACACATCTTGATCTGTGGTGAAAGAAGACGAAGCATAAACCCAGCTAACAGGGAACGTTCTGACAAGGTTCTCTCAATATTATAAACAAATGTTCTTGCAGAAACATTAATAGAATGTTCGTTTAGAGTTTGGTTTTTGATAGCGTTCTCTTTATACATCGTTCATGGAACGTTTTCTCTGAATTCCATTTTTAAAAAATTTTGCTACTTCTTTCAAAACGTTCAGAGAACATTCAAAAGAAACGTTCCCATTATTTTTTTTGCAAAATTATAAAATGGAATGACATTTTAATGTTTGATTAACCAAAAAAAAAAAAAAAAAAAAAAAAAAAAAATATATATATATATACTGTATATATATATATTTAAGATTTTAAAAACTGGATGTTTTGAACATTCAGCGAAATAATGCTTTCATAACTTTAGGACAGTTTTGTTCTCCTTTTCTGTCATACAAGCCAGTTTTATGTGAATACACTGTAAAAAAACAAACATTTTTTTGAAGTTGTCAATAAAGATTATTGGAGTCTGTTTTACAAGAAAATAATATTTCAGTCATATTCCATGTGTAATTCAATGTGTTTCTTTGTAAATTAGCAAACAGTGAAAACTGTTTTGAAGTAAATCCTACACCAACTTTAGTATACAGACATCAGTGAGTGATTTAGGAGTGTGAACTCATAATCATTGCGCAAAAGAATCCAAGGTCTAGATGCAATTCAAATGATATTACATTTTGGCCCTGTGGAAAAAATGCTTACGAGTTAAATTGCTTTGTGAGTCTCCAACTGGAGATTATTAAGTGTCAGAGTGAGAAAATCATTAGTCCTGGGGTGTGCTGGTCTAAAAATGAAATATTATGGTTGTAAAATCATTTCCAGAGGTTCTAGAGGCTATAGAGACGAGCAAACAGAAAGTGAGGTGGAAACTAAACTACAGAGCAAGAGAAAGAGCACGACTACTGCACACTATACACGGCAAACTATCAAGTATTATTACAAAAATAGTATGTAAAACAGCAGTACATAAAAAATTAAACAGTGTACAAGAAAAATGGTTCAAAGCTGATTCTTCAATGGCATCACTGTGAAAACCCCCTTTTGTAACCTTTATTTTTAAGAGTGTATATTTTCTCACGTTGTTTTGTATCTTTAGTCCAAATTATGAAACAATTGTCCTAACTTTTGGCAGTATCAACAAAAGATGAGTCAAGATAGAGATGCCAAAAATTAGAATTGATTACTATTATATACGATTCATGCAATATATACACTACCGATCAAATGTTTGGGGTCAGTAAGATGGCTTTTGAAAGAAATCAATACTTTTATTCAGCAAAGATGCATTAAATTTATTAAAAGTGACAGTAAAGACATTTATAATTACAAAAGATTTCTATTTTAAATAAATCAGTTCTTTTGAACTTCCTATTCATCAAAGATTCCTGAAAAAATCAGTTTTTATCACGGTTTCCACAAAAATATGAAGCAGCACAACTGTTTTCAACACTGATAATAATCAGAAATGTTTCTTGAGCAGCAAATCAGCATATTAGAATGATTTCTGAAGGATCATGTGACATTGAAGACTGGAGTAATGATGCTGAAAATACAGCTTTGTATCACAGGAATAAATTACGCTTTAAAAATATTAATATATAAAACAGTTCTTTTAAATCACAATAATATTTCATAATATTACTGTTTTTGCTGTACTTTTAATCAAGTAAATGCAGGCTTAGTGAGCAGAAGAGACTTTCCAACTAACATCAAACTTTTCAACAGTAGTGTAATTATACGGCAGAAATAGTAAGAGTAGTAAGGACTTAAAAAAAAATTTCTTTGTTGTATACTGTATTTGGCAAATGTAGGTCATCTACATACTATATACTAAATAGCACTTAGAAATAGTACTATGACTATTCCATAATGTTTTTTTTCCCCAATACATCATTTATACAGAATACGGCTTTATTTTCCAATACGACTTTACTTACAGAATGACTAAAGTTTGAGTGTAAAAAATAAAATAAAATAAAATAAAATAAAATAATATAAATTTCCATAACTTTTTGATAAAAAAAAAAAAAAAGTTTAAATTGCCCGGGAATCCTGCTATTGTGAACATAGGCATGCTTTCCAGCAACATTTATATATTAATAAGTCCACTTATAGAAATGTCTAGAAAACAGAGCTGCCTATAATGAAAAAAAAACAAAAGCTGTAAAACATTCAGGACTGACATCCTCCCTTGGATTCCAGTGATATTTCTGGCACGGTTTAAGAGTTGCATTTTTCTCTTCGATGTGCCAGAATCTCCGGCCGAGTCTTTCTCTGTCTAATGGAAGAGTTATAAGTGTTTAATTGAACCCTGCTGTCATATGGACCCTGCCACACTTAAAACCATCATTCCTGGCCTCGCCGCGTTCCTCGGGGTATGAATAAAGAAAGACAGAGAGCGAGCGCCAGAGGAGGAGAACGCATCCCGCTGCACACATCTGTGACCCAGCTTTACGGGCCTACTTCAATTCTGGATGGGCTCCCAAACCAAGGCCATCTGCTGCTGTGACTTAATTAATAATAGAGTGACTTTGTGCTGAATGACGGCTTCGGGCGCATTTTAAAACACTGCTGGAGGTGCTACCTGAAAACACTCACAAAACATCTGAAGTATGGATGGGCCGTTATATGATTAGTGCAAACCATGTTTGAGCAATTCAACATTTCATTACACTATTCAACATTTCATTCAACTAAAATATTACTAGTTATTTAAAGAAATGTGCCTAATTACATAATAAGTGCAAACCATGTTTGAGCAAAAATTTAGCAACATTTCATTAATAAACTAAATATCGCTAAGCTTGAGAGCTTAATAAAAATGTGCATAATTATAAGTGCAAACTATATCTAAGCAATTTAGCACTTCATTAATAAACAAAAATATTACTAATTTGAAAATGTAATAAAATGCTTAATGATACAATAAATATAAACCATGTTTGTGCAATGTATCATTTCATTATTCTGAAATGGAGCTCCTCAGGGTTGTGTTCTCTCTCCACTGCTCTTCTCCCAGTTTCTTCCCTCAGGCCATGCATCTCATGAACACTTAACAATAACTGTGGAACACACACTATTTATACACTCATACACTTATTTATCTAACACTCATACTCAGTCTACACCTCAAATTTGCACATAATATACAGTACCTGTACATGCAAAACTGTCTATTGTAATATACCTGCACATACAATTGTCAATTTATATATTTTTATTCCTTATTTACTTGTTCTATTTTTTATTTTTTATTTTTTATTATCTGTGTTTTTTGTTCTGTCACTGTCATTCTGTTACACTGTGGAAGCTTCTGTCATGAAAACAAATTCCTCGTATGTGTAAACATACCTGGCAATAAAGCTCATTCTGATTCCGATTCTGATTCTGATAAAAAAACAAACAAAAAAACGACTGTTTTGAGAATTGAATAAAAAATTGCTTAATTTTACAATAAGTGCAAACCAAGTTTGAAATTTTTTTTTTTATTAATAAACAAAAAGATTTCTATGATGAGAATTTAATTTGAAAAATCTTAATTATATAAGTGCAATACATATTTAATTTTTAAAAATATTTTATTAAACAAAAATATTTCTATTTTGAGAATGTAATAAAAAATGCTTAATTTTTACAATAATTGTAAACCATGTTTGAAAAAATTTGTTATTTTATTAATAAACAAAAATATTTCCATGTTGAGAATTTAATTGAATAAATCTTAATTATATAAGGGCAAACCATGCTTAAGAAATTACATTCTTCATTAATAAACAAAAATTTTAATAAAAATGTGCTTAATTATACAATAAATGCAAACTATGTTTGAGCAATTTAACACATGGTTAATAAATAAAAAAATAAAATTTTGAGAATTTAATTGAAAAATGTGCTGAAGTGCAAACCATGCTTTAACAATTCAACATTTCTTTAATAGACAAAAATATTACTATTTTTTTAAGTTAATTAAAAAAAGAGCTTAATTGTAATGAACGCAAAATATCCTAATGGTCTTAAACATTTTCATTATGCAAATCTCTCATTTTTTCTTCCCTTCAGACTTTGGGGTAAAAAATGAGATTCACCCAAATAGGATGGGATTTAATTTTCCCAGCATGCCCAAGGTCAGCTGTACTCTCTCTGTCTGGCTTTCTAACAAGGGTCAGCGCAAGACGAGCCGCGTATCACTGATCTGATTTATTCACTGCCTATTTTTAGCGGCACCAATTAGCACGACTGACAGCAGATGTTACAACTGCAGTTGCGTGAGTACAACAAGCCCGTCCCCGTCTGATAGCTGTCTGTCCCGCAGCGTTCACACTTAACACACATCTCCTTAATCTGTGTCTGTCATCTCGCTCTCCCCAAAACCACCTGGCAGCTCATCCAAACACTTCCTCCTGCATTCATTACGGTGTTTTCAGCAGGCTGGCGGTCTTAAAGTGACAGTTCACCCAAAAAATTAATTTCCTGTCATCACTTATTTTCCATCATGTCATTCCAAATCCGTATGACTTTCTTTTTTACACAGTCAGAATGATGTTTTAAGGTAGCTACAAAAATAGCTATTAAAATTAGCAAAAACACCATAAAAACGTCTCGGTTACGTACATAACTCTCGTTCCCTGATGGAGGACGTTATGTCGTGACTCGACATTATGGGGTCTTACTTGGGAGCCCGAATCCTCTCTGATTAAGAGAAAACACCAATGAAATTTGGCTAGTGGATTTTGCATGCTGAGCCACTCCCCGTGCTCGGGTATAAATAGGCGACAGGTGCATCCACTCATCAGGTTTTATGCTGAGGAGCCGAGAACTTGTCCCTGGCAACCAGCGATGGTTCGAGGTTGTGGCATGGGGACATAACGTCTCCGGGTTACGTACGTAACTGAGACGTTCCCTATCTGTCAGTCACTAGGAGTTATGTCGTGACTCGACATTATGGGGTCCATGGAAAGTGCAACTACTTGAACCCCATCACAACCCTATGGCATTACAAATGTTGACAAGCAGCCGTGTGTCAGACAAATGCTACGCAAAGGTCATAACCTTCCCACTGCCCCAGCACAAATTCGCTGACCTTGGTACCCGCAGGGACCAAAGGTGAGTATATCGCTGCTGGAGATATCCAAGCCGCTGTTCCTTTCATCACAGAAATTTCTTAACAGAAGGGATTTCAACCTTCAATGAAAGATTTCTTCAAGTCTTTCCTATTTGTTGTTACAGCTTGGCAGTAACGATGGGGAAGCGAGCCTTTCAGAGAAGGGCGCTATGGAGGCCACATCCTACCTGTAGGGAGGTATCATGTGGAGACACTGATATGGACTCACCCAGGCCTGAGGCAGTACTACATATGGAATGGACTCTGAGGCAGGTCCTACCTGAGAGTAGGCATGGAACGACTGCCAGCAGAGCCTGACAGAATGGTCTGTCAAAGGGAAGACACGGGTTCATTGAGAGGGAAACCTTACCATGGAAGAATACACATAAGGGATCGCCCGAAGGGAATCAAGCCATATGGACACCTAGCCCAGCACAGGGGCTAACCAGAGACCCGGGCAAGCTAACAACAATGCTGGGCCTGGCATCAGACTGCTCCGCCCAGTCTGACTGCCGGGGGTGCTGGAGGATACTCCACCAGGGTTCGCCATCTGGGGAACTGTACTGAGGAGGAAACAGGCGCTCGCATCCCCGGGTGAGGGGGAATGGCGCAGCAAGCGTGACATATGATGTGCCAATGCAGTTAAGGCCCTGTCCAGAACCCGAGGCTGCCTGCCCGTTGCATGTAGCGCACCAGCCTGCACTGGAGGTATCTGTCGTGACAACGACATGTTGAGACACTTGTTCTAACGGCACTCTGGCCCCTAGAAAGACAAGGTCCATCCAGGGGCTGAATGAGTGGCAACACGTCGGTGTGATGGTCACGCGAACTGTACTGCGGCGCCACGCCCCTCTCGGGACTCGGGAGTGTAACCAGTGCTGAAGTGGTCTCATATGCAGCAATCTGAGCGGCGTGACTGCAGCTGCGGATGCCATATGCCCCAGGAGCCTCTGAAAGTGTTTTAGTGGTAACACCGTCCTGCCTCTGAAGGAACTCAGGCAGTTCAGCACAGACTGGGCATGCTCGTTGGTGAGACGTGCCGCCATACTCACCGAGCCTAACTCCATACTGAGAAAAGAGATTCTCTGTCTGGGGGAGAGCTTGCCCTTTTCCCAGTTGACCCGAAGCCCCTACTGGCTGAGGTGCCGGAGCACCAGGTCCCTGTGATCACACAACTATTCTCACGAGTGGGCCATGCTCGAGATAGTTGTGGTTCCTGATGCCCACTTCCCGTAACAGGGCAAGGGTGCCCTCCGTGACTTTCGCAAAGACATGGGGGGGACAGGGAAAGCCCGAAGGGGAGGACCCAGACAGCGATGCCCGACCCTTGAACGCAAACCGTAGGAACGGCCTGTGTCGAGGAAGAATTGAGACAT
Source organism: Sinocyclocheilus rhinocerous (assembly GCF_001515625.1). NCBI lineage: Eukaryota > Metazoa > Chordata > Actinopteri > Cypriniformes > Cyprinidae > Sinocyclocheilus > Sinocyclocheilus rhinocerous. The sequence continues at coordinate 414,255 of NW_015665001.1, read as the reverse complement.
GAAAGTCAACGTCCTTCAGGTTGACCGCTGCAAACCAGTCCTGGGGCTGAATGCATCTGATGATGTGCTTCTGCGTGAACATCTTGAACGGAAGCTTGTGAAGGGCCCGATTCAAGACACGCAGATCCAGGACTAGCCGAAGGTCACAGTCTTTGTTGGGCACGATGAAGTAAGGGCTGTAAACCCCAACACCATCTTGACTGGAGGGACAGGCTCGATTGCATCCTTCGCCAATAGGACAGCAATCTCCTTGCACAGGACAGGGGCGTCTCGGACTGCCACCAAAGTCTCGAGGACGCCGCTTAACCTGGGGGGTTCGCCTGGTGAACTGAACCACTTAGCCGAGTCAGATTGTCCGAATGAGCCAGCGGGACGGGTTGGGCAGCGCGAGCCATGCTCCCAAACTCCGTGTGAGTGGCACCAAAGGGACAATCAACATACCCACAGTGGTGCAGCGGTGGGAAGTCGTGTCAGATGGCCCAGAAAGCACTGCGTTCTGGCCCGTCCCGGCAGGACTCCTCGTGTCCCCAGAGGGACCGGCCGGAGATGCATGGGAAGGCATTGCTTCCCCTAACTGCAATGTCTTGATCGCTGGTGATAGGGGGCGTCGTGGGCGAGAGTGAGTGAATAACCCAGTCTGGGAGATGGGAGCGTCCAGAAAGCGCACTGGATGCCCAGACACTGAAGACAACGATCGTGGCTGTCGACAGAGGATAGGAAACGACCGCAACCAAGAGGACATGGACGGAACGACATCTTTAAAAAGACACGAGCTGTCCGCTATCAGAAACTGCTCTTTTAGATGAAGCACCCAGGGGAATCTCTAAATTAACAGGGATGCCACTGATTGTGCTGTAACGCCACCCAGAACAGCCTCTTCTTCCAGCAGCAGAGAGAATTCGCCTGGTGAATCTCGAACTGTGTTCATTCACTCGTCTCCGAAGCAAAAATCTGATGAGTGGATGCACCTGTCGCCTATTTATACCCGTATGCATGGGGAGTGGCTCAGGTATGCAAAATCCACTAGCCAAATATCATTGGCGTTTTCTCTTAATCAGAGAGGATTTAGGCTCCCAAGTAAGACCCCATAATGTCGAGTCACGACATAACTCGTAGTGACCGACAGATAGGGAAGTTATTATATAGGTAATCCTTATGGCTTGTGCACTATTCCAAACAGCGAGGACTTAAAATTCCCTGTTCCTCGCACAAAAGCATCAGACAGTATGACTTCAGAAGACATTAAATATGGTGCTGAAATCATATGAACTACTTTTTTTTACATAGAAGTCACACAGGTTTAAATCGACATGAATCCTCATTTTTGGGTATATTTCTTTAATTTAATTTTCTTTAATTCCGGTTTCCCTTCTACCTTTCATTGCAAAAACACTTGAACGAGTTGTGTTCAACCAAGTCTCAGCCTTTCTCACACAGAACAACCTCCTGGACAGCAACCAATCTGGCTTCAGAAGTGGACATTCGACCGAGACTGCCTTGCTTTCAGTTGTTGAAGCCCTAAGACTGGCAAGAGCGGCTTCCAAATCTTCTATACTTATCTTGCTGGATCTGTCCGC
>NW_015665001.1:394255-412600 GCF_001515625.1 Sinocyclocheilus rhinocerous | reverse complement strand
CTCGACGATGGTTGTCTGCTCGCGGCAGAGAAGCCAGCGCGGGTAGTGACAGAGGGAGCCCCTCCCATCCCCGTGAGGAGAGAGAGACACGATCGCAGCGCTGCCATGGTTACACGCTCACAGTGAACGCATAAACCATCCACGAACACAGGTTCAGCGAGCTGGATGCCCAGACACTGAAGACAACGATCGTGGCTGTCGACAGAGGATAGGAAACGACCGCAACCAAGAGGACATGGACGGAACGACATCTTTAAAAAGACACGAGCTGTCCGCTATCAGAAACTGCTCTTTTAGATGAAGCACCCAGGGGAATCTCTAAATTAACAGGGATGCCACTGATTGTGCTGTAACGCCACCCAGAACAGCCTCTTCTTCCAGCAGCAGAGAGAATTCGCCTGGTGAATCTCGAACTGTGTTCATTCACTTGGCTCTGAAACAAAAATCTGATGAGTGGATGCACCTGTCGCCTATTTATACCCGTATGCATGGGGAGTGGCTCAGGTATGCAAAATCCACTAGCCAAATATCATTGGCGTTTTCTCTTAATCAGAGAGGATTTAGGCTCCCAAGTAAGACCCCATAATGTCGAGTCACGACATAACTCGTAGTGACCGACAGATAGGGAAGTTATTATATAGGTAATCCTTATGGCTTGTGCACTATTCCAAACAGCGAGGACTTAAAATTCCCTGTTCCTCGCACAAAAGCATCAGACAGTATGACTTCAGAAGACATTAAATATGGTGCTGAAATCATATGAACTACTTTTTTTTACATAGAAGTCACACAGGTTTAAATCGACATGAATCCTCATTTTTGGGTATATTTCTTTAATTTAATTTTCTTTAATTCCGGTTTCCCTTCTAGAGGGTCACATGACAAGAACAAACCAATGGGAAACAAGACACATGACCTAGACAACCAATCAGAACATGACACAATGAACAAGAGAACCAATGGCATGAATACATAAGGGCAAGGGAAGCATGACACAAACAGGGACCATGATTAAACTCCAAAATAAAAGACATGAAAACATGAACAAGAAACATAACCCAAAACACCACATTACATAAATGACTAAATGTAAATGTAATTAATGTGTCTGGTTCTATTGTGCATATTAACCAGTTATAATGCAACCATGTTTGAGCAATTTAACATTTCATAAATAAGCAAAAAAAATATTTTGAAAATGTTATATTAAAAAGTTGCTTATTGTAATGTTTGCTCTTAAAAAATTCATTTTCATTTTATTTTATTTTTTTATCTATTCATTTTAATTGGTTTTTATTGATTTGGGGTGAAAAATAAGATTCACCCAAATGCATCAAACTCAAAGAACGTTTGTACCTATAAGGATGAGATTTCTGTCAATAGAATAAAGTCATACAGGTTTACAATGACATGAGTCCTCATTTTTGCATGTAATATTCCTTCAATAAACGTCTCTGGTCCTATTGTGCACAGTGGTGGAGCTAGAGTTTTATAGATGGGGTGGCCAAGGCTAATTCAGGGGGTCCATATCAGTGTATTACCCCAACCGGGCATGAAAAAGCATGAATAAATCATATGATTGCATACTTCACATTACCCCACATAAGTTAAACATACCGTAACTTCAAATGTTAGGCTGATGATACACGGGGCAACTTTTGGAGCAATTTTGCTTGGGCACTTTCCCATTAAGAATAGGTAACACATTTCTATCTGGATAATTTAGATCGGTCGTGGGCCCTGTGTCTCACCTGATTGCTCAAAAAGTTGCCCCGTGTATCATCAGCCTTAACTTATTTCTTTTATTTAACTAGTGGTTGGAGCAAAAGATTACCTTGCAGGCTACAGTGAATTTTGTAAATGCTGTTCAGGAAACCTAAAACTTCAACTTACTTCAAACAGGGCTGACAACTTTTGAGTTCAGCCTGGAGTGAGAATTATTCAGGAATAATTAACAAGCTTGCAATTAAGTATGTTATTTTTTCTAAATTTTTCTAAAATAAATTATACAGGGAACCCTATCGTGAGGTCAAAAGTAACAACTGATTTGTATACAAGTATTATACCATTTTTTTTATAATAATGTTATATCTTTACATGATTAATTATAATAAAAAGAGCAATTATATGAGTATATACTGTATATAAAAAACGTAATTTTTGCAAACTTCTACTCTCTAGTGTACATTTTTCTCGCTACTTGGACACTGAATGGAATTTCTGCAGTTATGTGACAATGTTTTATAGCTGCTGTCTTAACGCGATTGAAACACTCATTGCGTGATTACATGAGACACTATACAATAAGTTGTAGTGTATCTTTTAAAATGGATCGGATGTGCATTCGATGTTTATTTCATGCTAATTATATAATGCACTCCTGCTTCGCTTGAACTGAGGCAATGCGGGAGCACATGTGAACCGTCACGCCAATAAAGAGCTCCAAAACGGTATTTATCGTTTGAAATTCTAACATAATTTGAATGCTGAGACTTTGTTTCCTATTATCAGAAGTGACCTGCTCTGTCGTGTCTGTCAGCTCGTTGTCTGTGGCCTCTCTGCTCTGCGATGTTTTCACTCCGTAAGAAAATGAACGTGTGGCGCGAGAGGCTTGAAATAGATGCGATGAAGTGCGATGTGGAACACCAGATGCATCGCATCCTTGCGTTCAAGGCTAAAATAAACGCTTCTTTCAGTACGATTAAACAAAGAACATGAAATAATAGCATATTAATTACTGGGGTGGCCGATCAGATGTCACCCTGGACACCCCTCTGGCTCCGCCACTGATTGTGCATGATCAGCATTTCAGTAATGTATATTATTTTAAAGGAAAAAAAAATGGATGCATCATTAACAATGATTGCACCAAACCATATCTTAAAAATGTTGTAAAAAAAATATATATATTTTTTTGTTGCTTTTTTGTTTTTAGTTGAGATTTTAGGGTGAAAAATGACTAAAATACTTACAATTCAAAGAGCTTTAATAACTACAAGGATGGGATTTTTTTTCTGTAGAACAAAGTCACATGGGTTTAAAACAACATGAATCCTTATATTTGTATAAAATATCCTTTAATAAATGTTGCTGGTCCTGTTGAGTATGATCAGCATAGATTACGCTAAAGAAAAAAACATGTGCACCATCTTTTCCCAAAAAACAATAACTCGCTGTTTAAAGTGTTTTCTGCAGATGCAACCAGGAATAATAAAAAAATAAATATTCATGAATAATATCAGACTGTTTTTTTTACAATCCAGTCAAACTGTGATGGATTAAATTGACTCCATATTCTGCATCATTCACATGTTTATAGAGTTTAATGCTGTACACTGAAAAAGGATTTATTTTAAAACAAATTTCACTCAGAAACTGCTAGTAAATTTGCAAATGTAAAGTATAATAAAATCAACTGATTTTCTGTATGCATTAGTGTGGAGACGTGGTTAAACTGTTTGATATGCTTCACACCCATTTCATTCCCGTACAACGACATGAGCAAAGACACTTCATTACCGCGCAGTGTGACCGTGACAATGAGTCCTTCTGACATTAATATCCATCAAGGGTTCAATGCGACCACATGTTTTGCATGTAAAACTGCAGGCCGCTGTTAAACATCCTGAACTCTTGACAAGCGTTCAGTGATTAGCATGACGTGAACGTCTCATTAAATGAGCGCTGAAGCTAACAGGCCACTGAAGTCATGCAGCATGATACAGTGCAACACATCATTAAATAACTCGAAAAGCACCAAGGGACATCTATTAAGAGTAAAATGTGTGTGCATTTTGTGACGGTCACTCACAAGGAAGGGTCGTGCACGAGATCTTTGAGGTTGATCCCGCTGCGGTCCTCAGTGTGATTGTGAAAGCAGCTGTCGCTTACTGCAACACAAACAGAGAGAGCAGATACATGCTTTAAACAGACACCAGATGATTAGAAATGAGGTAGAATTACAGATAAACATTCAGTGTTCAGATCGACTAAAAGTGACATTTCCACAAAAGTAAGAAGCACAACTGTTTTCAAAATTGATAATAATAATAAAGTTTCTAGAGCAGCAAATCAGCATATCAGAATGATTTCTGAAGGATCATGTGACACTGAAGACTGGAGTAATGATGCTGAAAATTCAGCTTTGATCACAGCAATCAATTACATTTTAATATATATTCATATAGAAAACTGGCATTTTAAATTGTAATAATATTTCACAATATTTTACTGTGTTTTGATCAAACAAATGCAGCCTCGGTGAGCATAAAGAGACATCTTTCAAAAACATTATTAAATCTTTGGAATGGACAGATTTTTCAACACAACCCACCATATTTCAGTCAAAGGATACCAAAATGTATTTAAGAGACTGAAATGAAAGAAAAAAGGTTTGTTATCAGAATAACTTTTCAAATGTAAAAGCTTTTTGTTACATCAGAAATGAATTTTAATTTGTATTCAATTCTAAAAGTTACTCTATAGATAAATCACACTCAAAAACAAAAATTTCAACCCAACAAAATATTTTCAAGCTAAACATAATTAGAATAACTCAAATTAACAAACTGTTTTTAGTAAACTATTTTAGGAAACAAATACAATCATATTAAAAACATTTTATAAACAGGTGAATTGTGAATATGGGTTAATTTTGTAAGTTAAGAACATACTAACTAAATAATTGAAGAAAGAAAGAAAGCAGACACAGAGTTATTATTATTTGATTAAAATAAAATAAAAATGACAAAACACACATACATGCACTCACACACACAACTGCTGCATCCAATGAGAGTTTAGTAATCGTCCGTGAGTCATCATTGTGACACAAGCAAAAGGAAAAGAGTGAGAGAGTCAAAGAGCTCTTCAAACCAGGCCGGTCCCTAGAGAGGTAATGCACCAACACATGATGAAAGAAAAGATCAAGAGAAAGAAAAAGAAAAAACACATAAAGGGAAAAAAAGAGGGAAAAGCTGGCTTTTGTGTTCAGCTCAAACACACATGATCTGTGCTGAGGTCAGTTTCATTCTGTTAACCCCCTTCAGGAAACATACGAGCAACATGATGCTTATTTTTGGCATGATATGCACCGAATCCTTAACAATAAGAACAGAAATATGCATTGAGAAAGTACATTTTGGTTTCATGTTGGGTTTAAAGAATGCATTGGATTACACAGGCAGCCTTCATTACGACTCTGAGCTAAAGAGAGAGTTCAAACAGCAGATCAGGAGAGACAGATAAAGATGCTGAGGAAGATGATGATCTGCACTGGAATCAGGCTTCAAAGGAATGTTAATGCAGCCAGTGCAAGACAGAGAAAGACACGAGATACTGAAGAAGAGAGAAAGAAAACGAGAGAACATGTTTCCTGCTTTGTCGGCCATCCCAGCGGATGGAGCTCAATAAGGTCCAGGACATGCTTTGCACAGACATGCTTTCTATCCTGCACCATAGTTGAGATTTTTAAAGACTCCATGAAGCAGAAATTGATATTTAGTGCATTTCAACTTACTGTTAACCAGTTAACATGTTTTTACTGTAGCATTTTACAGTCTTTTACTGTTAAAATCACAATAATTTTTTACAGTGTAGCTTTGAGGCCATTTGGACTCCCAATAACAACAACACAATGGTTTAAAACTAACAAAGCATTTTTAACCTAGCCTTTAAATATAATGCATTGTAAAAGTATTTTAATGCATTATTTTGCTTTGTAATGCACCTTGTAATGCATTGTATGATCTCATGAATAATTGTGACTATACTTATAAGACATTATAATACTCATTTATTCATTTTTTAAAAAAATTTTCTTTAAAAATGATAATGCATTAAAACATGACAAAAATATTTTAGATATATCAGGTAATCAACATATATTATAATGCATTTTAACTTTAGTTACAATTATTTATGAAAATACATTGCACATTGCAAAGAACACCTTTATAATGCATTATACATAAAGGCTTAAAGTGTTACAAAGCATAGCCTATCTATTTATTAATATTGCCATGAACTGCACAGGCCCAACAATATGTAAAATAATACATATATCAATATGTTTTAACAGGAAATATTTCAATGCAAGAAAACCGGTTTGCAAGGCATCCAGAAATATGTTGCAGTCTGTTCATGTTTGCTAATGAAACCCAAAAGCACTTTTATTAAAGTTTTTTTTAAAAGATGTTATTACTTTTATTCAGCAAAGATGCATTCATTTATGTAACTGTGATTTTTAAAAAATCTAACAATTCAGACTTTTCCCCTCAGAATTCAGAACTTTTTTTTTCAATTTTCTTATTCCATAGTGGGGAAAAAAAGTATGAGAGGTAAACTCGAAATTGTGAGAAACTCAATTTTAAAATATATTCACTTAGAAAACAGTTATTTGAAATTGTAATAATATAAATTTTTTTTACTGTATTTTAAACTTTTAGAATACACTCCAAACCAGATGTGAGCATCTCTAACCACAGCACAGCTTTTTTGCTTTCAGTGTGAACAGACAAATCATGCCCGGATTTGTTGGGACAGGGTGTAAGTCTGTCTGGATAAAAAGCATCAGCTAAATGTAAAATTAGTAATCAGAGCACGCTGTTTTGGGCTTCAGTTAAGGCCGTGCAGTATGGCTCCAGGACAGGGAACAGGTCCAGCAGAGGCCCAATGCGAACGCTGCAGTAAACGCAGTCCTGCTGCTTCTCCATCTGTACTGCAACAGGGACAAGATGGAGCGCCTGACCTTTGACCTGACCCTCATCTGCTCTGAGAGTTATCAGTTATCAGTCTGAATGAGGACAGAGAGCGCCACTTCATAGTAAGCACACTTGACGGACCACATGCACTGATTCAAACAATGCACAAACTATATAATGCATAAATTAGTATTATCTATGCTAGCATGCTGTTACAAAAACTATTGATTGTCTCTAGCAGTAGTACATACTAGCAGAAGAGATTTAGATTTGTTTTGGAAAACAGTGTTCATTAATTAGGCCCCTATGTTTGCTGTAATATGGAAAATCCAGATGGAATCACAAATTACGGTCATAAAAATTGAATTTACAGTATAATGTCACGGAATTTGGCAAATTGTTGATGAATTGTATAATTATTCAAAATGTGATACGGACACAGAAACACAAAGGTCTTCACTACGACCTGCCAAAATAAAAGCTGACAGAAATGTATTACTATTGTACAGTAGAGAGTACTGATAATAATAATAATAATAATAATAATAATAATAATAATTTTTCTTCCATGTCAGAATTTGGGAAATTGAATTTGGAAAACAGAATTTGGGGAAAAAATTCTGGGTAAAATGCATAAAAATTCATGATTTCATACACTGTGAAAAGAAAAAACGAAATAAATAAAAAATAAAAAATTTCAAAGTCGGAAATAAAACAAATGGAAAAATGGTTTTCGAGTCTTTCTACTTCAAAATGTCATGTTTAATTCAACGTGTTACCTGCAGTTTCTTTGTAATGAACAGTTAAATTTACTAGCAATTTTTGAGGGAAAATTGTTTCTACACCATTGTTATTTATTTATTTATTTTTTCAGTGTGTGGCCCTAAGTAATGTCAATCCAAGACTAGAACCACACTAAAACCATCATCATCAAGCATCACGACAGCAAGTTTCACACAGGCAAACACCTTGAATCTTGAATGAATGTCAGTCCCACCAGAAACAAGCAAATGTTTTATGTCAGACTGCTGTTAATTGCATTATGCTAATTTTTCACGAGGTCACGCCTCATTATGTCTCATATTTCCTTCAAGAGTTACAGAACTGGGGTGACACGTGCTCAGGTGAGGGAAACATGATCAGCACACAGGACGAAAGCAACAGGAAATGAGCCGATCGAAGCTCTCAATGAGATAATTAGGAATGGATTAATTAATCAATGCTGAACCCAGGGCAAGAAAGCATATAATATACGAATGCTGCCGCAAAAGAGCCCAATGACAGGTAATCCTGCGGAAAAACAGGAAACAACGGCGTCTGAGGGAAAATGGACGAACAATGGCTTTCTCTGCGCTGCTTCTGACTGCAGTTAAAGTGACAGAATCCCAAATGAGCTTCTTACATGATTTTGTTCCCGACCAATGCAATGCATGAAAAATCCATGATAATAGCAATGTTTTATAGTAGTGTCAAGAAGATGGAAAAGGTTACCATGATATTCATAATAGTAGAGTTCTCATACCTCTTCACTCTGCATACTAATCACACTATATCAATTTTAATGCAAGATAAGGGTTATTGTCATTAACTAAAACTATAAAAAACATTTTCATTACTTGAAACAAAATGTTAACTTGTTAAATTAATTAAAATAAAATAAAATACAAACCTTTTACTTATTTTATTAAAGAAATAAGTCAAGGCAACATTTCTCATTTTATTTCGATATTCTCATTTTATAACTCAAACTAAATAAACCAACTAATAAATAAAAAGGGCTATAGACTACAAAGAAATGTAAAAAAATTCCAAAAAGAATAAAATTACAAAATTACTACAACTTTAAAACATAAAAAAATGTTACCTGAAACTAAATAAATGTTAACTAAGTTGAGGTACTAAAATAACTTAAACTAAATAAACCAAAACGAATAAATATAAATAAAAACTATACAGACATATAAAAAAAAATATATATATTTTTAAAATAATAAAAAAATTTACAAAAACACACAACAAAATTACAAAGACTTTAAAACTAAAACCATAGATAATCAAGAAAAAATTACTTACCTGAAAAAAAAAAACATGTTAACCGAAAACAAGTGAAGTCCTATAAAAGCTAAAATAATAAAAAACTAAAACTAATAAATAAATAATAAAATATATATATAAACATAAAAAACTAATAAAAATAACAAAAACAAATGACAAAAAACAAAATGACTAACAATTTCAGAAAATCTCACAATAAAATCTAATTCAAAGTATCAACAAAACCTATAACAGTCTATTAATTATATTAAAATAACACTGGCATACATTAAACACCACTCCTATTGCTTATTACATTTGGCAAAATGTCCAGTAACTCTCAACTTGACCAGTGATGAATAACAACTATGATCTGATAATTTGTTGCCAAAACTTAAAACTGACATTGGATTAAAAATGCAAAATCACTGTATGGTAACTGATTATATAATAATGAAGTCATGTGGCAACAACGTAGCATACTACTGGTTGAAATATTCATCGTTGCATGCTGCGGTTTCATATTAACTTTTTTCATAATTTCAGTAGTAATCAACTTTAAAATCAAATTTATTTAGCACTTTTCACAATGCATATGTTCATAATAATGTTTAGAATATCTCAATATCTTCATGTATAGTTGAATTTAACAGACTATACCTGGATGGATAATGGTTATATTATGCAACAATACAGGTAATCATGCAGGTTACAGTACATGCAGTAAGCAGTATGTTTCTTTCCAGCAGCACAAAAACATTCAGGTATTAAATTATCTGTATTACATTTGTTAAACTAACTTTAAAACAGTGATTTGAATAATATTTTAGAACTCTAGCAGATTAATTTCCACTTACATTGCAAGAGCTGTACGCACAGTGCCATAAAATAAAGAGGTAATCCTAACAATACTGTGTGTTTACCGATAAAATACCTTAACGTGGCCTCTTGTGCATTAATTATGAGGAAATATTCATTCCTCCGGGAGCATTTTCCAAGGTTTTTCTCACCTCGTTCTGAATAAACACAAAGAACTGGCCCACAATAAACATAACAAACACGGGGGTTACGGCCTCAATGTATGGAAGGCAGATGGGGCCAAAAGAATGGATGTCTAAATGCATGTTTTTCTGTGTTAATACAACAACATGCACAGCAGCCAATGAAATTGCTGTATTTTAGACTAAATTTGCATATGTGATGCAATGGTATGCTGGTATATATGTATACAAACATCGGGCGTCATGTTTATTCATGAAGGATGTTGTAATGGCATGTATGCAAACATCAGACGTTATATTTGTTCATGAGGGATAATGCATGGGTATGATGCATGTGTGATGTTAGTCTTAAGTCATGATTTGTCATGTCCTTTTTAGTTGTTTACTTCAACATTCTTTCTCAGATAGAAAAGTCTTTTTTACATGTCTTTTTTACATAATGTTTCAATTTACATTGAAACATTAATTAATTTACTGTAGCGCAGTAGATAACAGTAAAGCAAATGATAAAGAATAAACTAAAGAAAGGATTAATATGTGTTAATTATTTTAGAGGTAAATCTGCTTTACATTTACATTTAATCATTTAGCAGACGGTTTTATCTTTAAAAAGTATTACACATTCAAACACGTCCAGAATGTGCGCGTTTTTAAATTTGTTGTCTAAACGCGGTAAAACTGAGCGCCTTTACACATACAAAAAAACCACAGCAAAAACGGAAGCTTTAATACAGCTAGAATGTGTGTGTCTACACATACAAAAGAAATGTGTTCAAAATTGCCACATTAACACAGTAAAATTTCACGCGTTCCGTTAATGACTTTTGGCCCCGTCGGCCTTCCATATCAGCGCTCCACCAATGGCTTCAGCAGGAGATGACATCATTGCTTCATTCGCTCACATGTCTTATTGGTTAGTGGGGTATCAAATGGAGCCAGAGGCCCCTGGGATGTAGATTACAGCGGCTTACTGCTGTTTAGCAAGCCAGGCTTTGTACAAAAGAGGGGCCGACATTAAACCTGAGGGAGTTCTGGATGCTGCACCCAGCAGTCCAGCTGAGAGAGAGAGAGAGCGTTGCTGTACACATAGCAGCTTCTTAATTCCGCAGCTGGGTAAATTTCCAAATTAATAAAGGTTTCACGGTGCTGGGGAAAATATAGTAACAGCAGATAAGATAATCTAATATAAGCCCAGTGTATCTTAGCAACCTTGTTCATTGTGAGAGCAGCAGCGACGGGGTCCACAGTGGGATCGCAGCAGCTATCAAACACGCGCCCAAAAACACTCTTATTAAACACACCGTAATAACCAGCATGTCGATGAAACTATACTGAAGACATCACATGCACTTATTGAGTATAAAAAGCACCGTTAAGATCTTTTGCCAATCAACAACTTTATGTTTAAAGCTATGCACTGGGCTGCATGTATTTTTTTATGATATTGTATGAAATATAGTGCAAATGGGTCATTGACGTGAAAATGCGGTATGACAGTATACATTTTTATTGATAATTGTGCATGAAGCTGTTATGACCTCGTATTAATAGAGACACTAAATAGAATAATTGTACTTTTAAAAATATATACACCACATCGCAGGACAATTTAAGTGAACTAGTGAAGACAAAAAATGGATTAAAAATGAGGAAAATTTTGTTCTTGAATTTCAGTGGAATAAAAAAGTTAAGATGAATTAATTCTACTAAAAAATGTTGATTAAAAATGATGAAAAATTAATAAAAAAAATAATAATAAAAATTGTGACCAGAACCTAATTTACATACTTTCTCCTACAAAGTAATCTTGAATTACAACTGAATAAAAAAATAAATGAAATCTGCATACATACGCCTAATCACAAAGTCATTTAAGTGAACTAGTGAATACAAAAAGCTGATTCAAAATTATAAAAAATAAAATCATTTAAAAACATAATTAAAATATTGTGACCAGTTACAGGACCTAAAATACATACTTTTCAGCTACACATTATTCTAGAATTTTAATTAAAATGTAATTTAATAAAATAAAGAAAGCTTAAGAAAAAAAATCATATTAATTAAATCTGCATATGGGACTACATTGAATATTTGTACTTTTTAACATGTATTTGCCACATCGCAGGACTATTTAAGAGAACTAGTAGTAAGTCAAAAAGGTGATTAAAAATACTTAAAAAATGGAATGTGTCCAGTTACAGCATTTAAAATATATACTTTAACCTTACACATTCATCTTGAATTTTAATTGAATTAAAAAACATTGAACATGGAATATTTGTTCTTTCAAAACGGATTTGCCACATCACAAGCTGAACCAAAAGGCTGATTACAAATGATGAAAAAAAAGATATCTTTGATCAACAATTTGCACATTTCCTGAAACATTATTTTTGAATTTTAATTTTAAAAATGTAAAAATAAATTTAGACTAATTTAAAAGATATCAGGAATAAGGTCTGTATCAGACCTTTACGAGACTACATAGAACATTTGTAATTTTAAAAAATGCGTTTGCAAAGCAATGCATTTCCCACATCACAGAACAATTTAGGTTAGCTAGTAAAACAAAGTGAATAAAGTGACCAGTTACATGACCTAAAATATGTACTTTCTCTTAAACATTAATCTTGAAATTTGAGTAAAAATAAATAAATAAAAATAAATAAATAAATGGACATGCTGTGTGTCATCTACCCAAATAAAAATAAAAGTACAACAAGTAGTAACTATTTGGTTTTTTAATTCCATAATCCATAAATCCTGATTATCATGGCTTGTAAAATCAGGGATGTCCCAATTTTATCCGTACAGCCAGTGACTCTAGTGTGTTTGCTGGGAATCAAACCTGTGACAATGGAAGAGATCAGACTGATGGGATGTTAAGAGTCGACTGTCATTCTCACTCATTTCTCACAGAAATCTTTGTTTCTCTGCTCTCAGATCTGTATGAAGGCCTGTCTTATTGATAATTCATCAACTCCTCTGTGAATATGGAAAGAACAATGACTAATGAAGCAATTGGAAAAAATTATCTCCAAAAATGTCCAAATTTCAGAAATGGAAAAACCAAGGAAACCTTTTATCCCTTCATGTATTTCATATTTTATTTTCTGATAGTTTATATTATTACATCTTTTTTCCCTGCATTTTATGTATGTGCCTGTTCACATTTTTTTCACTGTTTTATTGTTTGTCAAGTGAAAATGGTGGGCCTGATAAAAAAAAAAAGACACATGATTTGAGGAATCCTTCATGTTTGGAGCACAGTTATTGTTACATTGTTACACTTTAGTTTACACTAATTAAAACCATAAAAAAAAAATCACATTACTTGAAATAAAAATTAAAAAATTAATGGAAATAAAAAATAAATAATACAAATGATACACGTTTAAATAAATAAAATTATCTTTAGTTTAAATAATGAAAAAAAAAAAAAAAAAACTAATAACTTATTTTATTTCAGTCTGTTGTGAAATAATCAAATTAAAAACTGAAATTTAATATAGACATATTTAAAAAACAAACAATAGAAATGACAAAATCACAACAAAATTAAACAACATTAGTGGAGCACTAATGTCAGATCACTAACTATGAGCAGCAGTTATAGTGTTGCCAGCCTCTTGCATATTTAAACCACATTACACTGACACACACTGCCAGCGTAAGCGTCCACCCCCGCACAGGCATATGAAAATTAAAATCTACCCGACGGCCCTCTTCAGGGCAGTTTTCCATCACGCATCTTTATGAATCTCAGATTTCATCAGATTTCAATGAGAGACGTTAATGGAGGACGCCACTGCAGATGCTATGAGTAGATTATCATGCATCAAAATAGATACGACGACCCCAGATGTTTGATACACTGATGTGGGGGTCGACGTGGTTTTAGTCAGGGTCAAAGGTCAGTCTCAAAGCCACTGTTTTGTAGATTTACAAAGGATGAGAATGTTATGTGTGGACTGAGATTAGCTGAACATATGGTGATTTAACCATCAACACAAATACTCATCCAGATGTTACTGAACTACATCATTAATATACTGAAACAGTTCACCTGAAAATAACCATCCTGTCATCATTTACTCACCGTAATGTCTTTCCAAACCCATATGACTCTCTATCTTTCTTTTGTGGAACACAAAAGGTGTATTTCTGAAGAGTGAAAGTGATTGAGGAACTGCGCTCATCAAGCTCCAAAGACTCCATAAGGCTTGAAAAATAGCACCAAAAGGCATAGTGTGCACATTTATGATACTTTTATAATGCTTTTTAGTTATTTGGAGACCCAAGTCCTTATCCACCTTCATATATGATCAAAAACTAAAATCATAGGATCCTTCCCTAGTGCCCTTGTTTAGTATGGCGATGCTTATTAACGTACAAAATTTTTATGCCGGTAAGATTTTTTAATGTCCTAGAATGAAGTCTCTTCTGCTCATCAAGGCTGCATTTATATGATTAAAAATACAGTAAAAACCGTAATATTGTGAAATAATATCGCAATTTAAAATAAGTGTTTTCTATTTAATACATCTTAAAATGTAATTGATTGCTGTGATCAAAGCTGAATTTTCAGCATCATTACTCCAGTCTTCAGTGTCACATGATTCTTCAGAAATCATTCTAATATGCTGATTTGCTGCTCAAGAAACATTTCTGATTATTATCAATAGGGATGTAACGATTAACCGCGAGCCGGTTGAAAATCGATTTAAATATGTGACGATTCTTGTTTTGGTGATTTCAAATGTCAACATTGGCTACCAGAAATCGCTTACCCCACCTTTAATTTTAAATGGAAAGAGCACAGACAAAGCGACTAACAAATGAGGACAGTAGAAGCAATCAAAACCAACAAAAGAGCAATAATTTACAAGTGCTATATTAGTATATTATTATAGTGTTATATTTCAATTTTACAAAGAAACGTACAGTATTTTGTCCAAGCAATAATAAAAGGACACATTTAATTTATAATTTGTCTTTAATCTCATTTTGTAAAAAACCAATAATCGCGAATCGAATCGTGAAATCAAAACTGTGAATCGAATCGAATCGTGAGTTGAGTGAATCGTTACATCCCTAATATTTAGCATGTATGCAGCATCTTTGTTTGGATCATGATTAAAATGCAGTGGTTGCCTCTTAAAGGTGGAGTAAGCGATTTTTTCAAAAACGCTTTAGAAAACTGATTCGGGCCAACTAGAAAAACAAACTTGTAGCCAATCAGTAATAAAAGGACACATTTAATTTATAATTTGTCTTTAATCTCATTTTGTAAAAAACCTGTGAATCGAATCGTGAAATCAAAATCGTGAATCGAATCGAATCGTGAGTTGAGTTGAGTGAATCGTTACATCCCTAATTATCAACGTTGAAAACCGTTGTGCTGCTTCATATTTTTGTGAAAACCCATTTTTATTTTCAGGATCCTTCGATGAACAGGAAAGTTCAAAAGAACAGCATTTATCTGAAATAGAAATCTTTTGCAACTTTAGAAATGTCTTTACTGTCACTTTCAATCAATGTAATGCATCCTTGCTGATGAAAAGTCTTAATTTCCTGTCGTTGGGTATGCCGTGTGAAGTGCAGTATTGCGGTGGTCACGTGTGCTGTTGTTTAGTATGCAGTGGTGGGCTGCGTTCAGCACACTGCAGTAAGGGAAGACCCTCAGCTCTCTCTCTGCTGCAGCGCTGCTTTACAGCATCTGTGATTTCAAACACACTGCTCATGGCTGGAGTTTCCTGACTCTGCAGTGCACTTATTTCCCCTGACAGAGAGACTCCTCTTAACCCTGTCTCTCTCGCTTCCACTCTAGCTGTCTCTCTCGCTCAGATTTTGGAATCAGCTTATTTCCCAAGACACAACAATCTCTCCGCTTGTGTCTGTCTCTCTGCTCTGAGCACAGCTGTCCTAATGAATCTGGCTGTAAGCAGCTGCCTTCATCGCATTCAATTCTCCGGACGACATCAGCAATTACAGCACAGCTTCACTGTTACCTCTACAAGACTGCAGATCCTCTGCTGCCCATTTCATCCTCTCGCTCGCTTTTCATCCTGCTTTCTTTTAAGCCCTCCCATTTCTAAGATCCTCTCTGTATTTGCACTCGAGACATTTATAACATGTTTTTCTCACTCTAGCTATATTCTCATTGGTCGACGGATTCCCAAATTGGTGCTTAACAGGCAGCAGACGTTAACATTTTCTTAGCTTTTGGTCACATAAATGCCACTTTCGTGAACAATTGTGTTTTTCCTCTAAATCCATCATGCAACCTACGATTTGGAACTAAACCGAAAAAAAAAAAATTGGATTTAATTTTTACAATTTTCACTCAAAGATTGGTAGCTCTTTATTTTGATAGTCCACTTTAGACATTCTACTAAATAGAAGTAACTTTGCAACTCCATGTCAACTAGCAGTTATATTTAAATATGGACCTCTTTAATGATACTTTTATGGTGCTTTTGGACCGTGAAGAGCTTATGTTGTGTGGAAAATAACATTTTAAAAAGGTTTGAACATTTTTTGCTGAACTGTCCCTTTAAATCCCTGACCCTCCAGCACATTTGAACATCTAAGCAGGATTTTCCAATATTACACTCTATAACTCATAAAGGCAAACCAAACCCTTTGCGTCAGCTCACGAGAAGATATCTGCTCCTCTCAGCAGACCTGAGTTCAGCCTCACTCTCTCTCTGTTCATCAGCATCAGCGTCCTGAAAGCCCTGACCTCAGGCCGGCCCCTCCGAGAGCCACACGAGCCAGACCCGGTGCACGGGGTCAGAGACCGACATTAAGATTTGGCGGTGCGGTTGCATGATCTGAGTGTCTCCTCTCATAATGGTGCTAGTGAACAGGACAGAGAGTAGATGAGGCTGAATTATTCACCCCTGCCATTAAACAAATTCTGCCCTGCAAAAGCCCCTTCCTCTATTATTTAAAGCCGGCGAGTATAAGCAGTGGCTTTTACAGCGTATGGAGAAGAATCCAGTGCACTGGAGTGGGTGTTAGTGAGGAACCGACAAGCCATCAGAGAAAGAGGTTAAATTTAGGCAGGGAAGAGGATTGAAGCCTCCAAAACCCAATTTACTCTTTTCCCACGTCATTCAACAAGGATCAAACACGTCTGCGGTGTTTAAGGAGAAGCTGAATGCTTACTGAGCCGAGTGTGCACACGTTCACCTCGCACTGGACATCAGGACTGTCACCCGACTCAAACATGGTGTCATTTTCTTTATTAAAGCTGTTTCCTTTTGATTCTGGGCCAAGATATCAATCAATCAATCAATCAATCAATCAATCTATCTATCTGTCATTCCAGCCATCCAACATTTCATCTGTCATTTTAGTAATCTATCATTTCATCCATCCATCCATCCATCATTTTATTTTTCCATCCATCCATCCATCCATCCTTTTATCTTTCCTTTTAGTTATCCTTCCTTCCATCCATCCATCCATCCATCCTTTTATCTTTCCTTTTAGTTATCCTTTCAGCCATCCATCCATCCATCCATCCATCCAACATTTTATCTGTCATTTTAGTAATCTATCATTTCATCCATCCATCTATCCATCCATCATTTTATCTTACTGCCCATCCATCCATCATATTATTTTTCCATTCATCCATCCATCCATCCTTTTAGTTATCCTTTCATCCATCCATCCATTCATCCATCCATCCTTTTATCATTCCTTTTAGTTATCCTTTCATCCATCCATCCTTTTATCATTCCTTTTAGTTATCCATCCATCCATCCTTTTATCTTTCCTTTTAGTTATCCTTTCATCCATCCATCTATCCATCCACCCATCCATCCATCCATCCATCCTTTTATCATTCCTTTTAGTTATCCTTTCATCTATCCATCCATCCTGTAAAGCAGATAAACATCACATTTTCATTTTTGGGTGAACTATCCCTTTAAAAATAGCTAAAATAGTATTTACATTGAAAAAGGACCATAGAAATGTCACAGAATTAAAAAATAGTGAGTTTTGCATAGAAAAACATCATACATTTACTTCAGAAAATAGTTGTGGATCTCTTTCTATTCTTTTTTTTTTTTGGTCGGTTCAGGGTCCATATAACAATACCAATCATAACCTAAATGCTGTTCTTCTGAACTTTCTATTCATCAAAAAATCCTGAAAAATAAAATGTCACTGCTTCCACAAACATATTTGGCAACTGTTTTCAACATTGATAATAATCTGAAATGTTTCTTGAGCAGCAAATCAGTATATTAGAATGATTTCTGAAGGATCATGTGACATTGAAGACTGGAGTATTGATCCTGAAAATTCAGCTTTGCATCACAGAAATAAATTACATTTTAAAACATATTACAATAGCAACCACTTATTTTAAATTGTAATAATATTTCACAATAATACTGTGTTTACTGTATTGTTGAGCAAATACATACAGCCTAGGTGATCAGAAGAGACTTATTTCAAAAACATTAAAAACCATACCGATCCCAAACTGGAGGAAGATTTGCATTTTTTCCCTTTCATCATATCACTTTAGATCATCTGGAGCATATATATATATATATATATATATATATATATATATTTAAATA
>NW_015665001.1:361686-394110 GCF_001515625.1 Sinocyclocheilus rhinocerous | reverse complement strand
ATCCATCCATCCATCCATCCATCCTTTTATCATTCCTTTGTTATCCTTTCATCCATCCATCCATCCTTTTATCATTCCTTTGTTATCCATCCATCCATCCATCCATCCTTTTATCATTCCTTTGTTATCCTTTCATCCATCCATCCATCCTTTTATCATTCCTTTTAGTTATCCTTTCATCCATCCATCCATCCATCCATCCTTTTATCATTCCTTTTAGTTATCCATCCATCCATCCATCCATCCTTTTATCTTTCCTTTTAGTTATCCTTTCATCCATCCATCCATCCATCCTTTTATCTTTCCTTTTAGTTATCCATCCATCCATTTATCTTTCCTTTTAGTTATCCTTTCAGCCATCCATCCATCCACCCAATGTTATACATTTTAGAGCTATCGTTGTATCGATCTATCATTCTATCGATCTATTTGACCTATAAACATTTTAAATATTTTAGCTAAAAATTACAATTATATGAATTTATTTGTATTTCAATTCATTTTAGTTCTATTTCTTTGTACTCATATTCAAAGGGCAATTCTACATCCATGTTGTACCTCAGTGCAAAGGAATTGTATATAGAGCAAAAAGTATAAAATCATAAAATTATAAAATTTTAAATGTTGCCTTGGCAGCTAACTGAGATAAAATAAGCTGATGTTTTGCAATTACTAAAACTGAAATTAAAATAAAGTGAAATATAAATGATGAAAGCACACAAAAAATTCAATAAAATTAAAATGAAAAGTGAAAATATAAAATCAAAGGTAAATAAAAATGTGAATAATACCATAAGAGCATATAAACAGTACTAAAATAACACTGAAATAAAGGCATCCTCACTGCTCTGGCAGATATAGGACTGTGCTGTGGACACGAATGCTGTTTCTCCCACAACTTTACAAATCGTGATGTGGTGAAACCCATGTGGGAGAAAGAGAGTTTGTGAGTGGGCAGGTCACTGATGACTTTATTAATCCCCACTTCCTTAATTAAAGAGAAGCGCTCAATGGACGGCAATGAAGCATGCGGTGACTCATCAGAACACACACACACACACACACACACGGCTGTGTAAACAAACACACACTCTACACACTGACATTAACTCAAGACCCGACGCAAACACTATAGGAAAGTTTCTCTTTCAGCTTCAAATCCTGCAGGTTGGATATGTAGAGATGCACTGATGTGTTTATATACAGTGCAGTGACCCCAGAAAATATTTGGACACTTAAAAGTGTCTGAATGTCATTGCATTAGGTATAAAATATCAACTAAAATGTCTCAAATGCTGCAGGATCTTTTCACTTCATTATCTTCATTCAATTTCATTTTCTTCATCTTCTGAAGTCTCAGTGTTTTTGAATCAGCTGGTATTTTGGTGATTTTTAGTGGATGTATGAAGTCAAGTTGACTGGCTTCATTTTCAACACTATATATTTTTAGCATTACAAACAGAACAAAGGTATATTTATTGAAACTTTTTCAAAAATGGCACTGAACTGAAATGGAATATAAAGCAGTGTTGCTGCGTGCTAACTAAAATTAAAGCTGAAAAATAAAAAATAATCAGAATAAAATGAAATAAATAAAAACTTAGCTGTGTTGTTATTAGTGTGCTAACTAAAATTAAAACTATTAAAAATTGGCTTCACAAAATAAAATAAAATAAAATAAAATAAAATAAAATTTAGATGAATTATAAATGTTGCCTTGGCAGCCATCTCTAAATAAGCTAAAGTGCTAAAATATGATCAATTAAACGGAAATAAAAATAAATAAATCTACAAATAAATAAATAAATAAAGCAAGCACATAGCTAAATTACTAAAATGTAAACTTTCCTTAAAAATGGTTTGATATTTTTTTATGTAATGCAATGATATTCAGACATTTGTAAGTGTGATTTAAGTGTCCAAATCCTTTTTTCATGGGCATGTCAAGCTTAAAACAAATTTCCAGCATGGCTACACACAGAAACAACTCTCTTACAAAGTACCATGACATGTAATGTCACGATCTATTAATCTTAACACACACAAACTCATGTTCACCGTCCCCTTGACAGCAATTCCTTTTTACTGGCAATCACGTGTGTGTTACAGCGGCTCTTAATGTTGATTTCATGTTGACTTTAACATTGCAGAAAGCTTCATTTTGCATTACATCTAGACTCAATGCAACCTGTCAGGGTTTTTCTGCTCAAACACAATCATTTCCTGTGTGTGAAAAGATGAACTCAAACCCAAATCTATTCGAAAGGTCAGTATGTCAGAGTATTTGGAGCACGTGGTTGATTCATTTGTGTGTTTATCTGTAAAATTATGGTGGAGGATTTGAGGTCAGTCCAAAAAGTTTTCATTTTTTAGATGCATTAACCCCTTTTGCAAGCACACACACACACACACACACACACGCACGTACGCACACACACACACACACACGTGTTTAAATGAAGCACTAAAGCGTAAAGGTGCATTTTTTCCCAGATGAGACTCTCTCTTTGTTCACTTTGGCTGTGTTACAAGTAAGCAAACTGACAATACAGTCTGTCCAAATGGAGATCATGGCATGCAAGAGCAAGAGCAAGACAACGACAACAACAACACAGCCAGCTACGCTTTCCAGTCTGTGCCTCTTAGGCCTGAAACTCCAGCTATCCACACATCCATCATTTTATCCATCCATCCATCCATTGTTTTATCCATCCATCCATCCATCCATCCATTCATTGTTTTATCTATCCATTCACCCATCTATTGTTTTATCATCCATCCATCCATCCATTGTTTTATCCATACATTCATCCATTGTTTTATCATCCATCCGTCCATCCATCAATCCATCATTTTATCCATCCATCCATCCATAATTTTATCTGTCCACCCACCCATCCATTGTTTTATTCATCCATCCATCCATCGTTTTATCTGTCCACCCACCCATCCATTGTTTTATTCATCCATCCATCCATCGTTTTATCTGTCCACCCACCCATCCATTGTTTTATTCATCCATCCATCCATCGTTTTATCTGTCCACCCACCCATCCATTGTTTTATTCATCCATCCATCCATTCATCCATCCATCCACCCATCGTTTTATCTATCCACCCACCCATCCATCGTTTTATCCATCCATCCATCATCCATCCATCCATCCATCCATCTATCCATCCATAGTTTTATCTGTCCACCCACCCATCCATTGTTTTATCCATCCATCCATCCATCCACCAATCGTTTTATCTATCGACCCACCCATCCATCGGTTTATCCATCCATCCATCCATCCATCCATCGTTTTATCTATCTACCCATCTATCATTTAATCCATCCATTCATCGTTTTATTTATCTATCCATCCATCCATCCATCCATCCATCCATCCATTTTTTTATCCGTCCACCCATCCATTGTTTTATCCATCCATCCGTCCATCCATAGTTTGATCTATCCATCGTTTTCTCCATCCATCCATCAAATGCACACACACCCAGTAGTTTATGAATAGGCATCAGATGAAAGCGTAAAGCATACAAATGCATTAAAAAAAAGATCTGCATGTTGTTACGTTATTCACAGGTATTGATTAAAAATAGCACCTGCAATCAGGCATGCTGCTGTTTTTAATCCATAAATGGGATCATTGTAATAATTCCGTTAAAATAGACTCATTAGTCACCTGGAATTTACATTCATGTGACTAACTCAAAAAACCTGGCAGAAGAACTGAGTTTAGATCGGAAGAAGACATGGAAGGAGAAGAGCTAAAACACATACATTCAATTGGTCATGCTAAATAACCAGTGGGGACTGTATCTTATAACTATTTATGACTTTGTCAGGTGTCTAAATTTAGCAGCTCGTGTAAATGTGGTCTATGCATGTCTCTTTGATACACATGTGAGATTGGAATGCCACCCACACAATCCTGTGCTATCCAGATTTGCTAGAGCTAAGAAGCAAGAGAGAGAAAGAGAGAGAGAGATGTGTGCTGTCTGCCGCAGAGAGTTTCCTCATTGGCAGTTCAGTTCAGTGACTGAATTTCAATGGTCCTGCTGTGGAAGGACACAAGTTCAGACAGAATCCAGCTCAATGACATGCAGAAAGGTGATATGTGTGTGTAAAATCACAGCTGTAAAAAAATAAAAACCTTTATGAGAGACGCCGGGGTGAAGACATAAAGCTTCTCGTTTCCATTTGTGTCGATAACACTGACCACTGCATTCGAAACTTCTGGCTCACAATCTCTGATCACTGCCAGGTCAATTTACACACACACACACACACACACAGAGTTTTAGTTGTGCTTTGACAGATAACAACAATTAGACAACAATACGCTTCACTTTACTAATGAGGCATACAAACAGCGTGACAAGTTAAAAGTAATGCATTTTATGTAATGACTATAATGACAGCGCTGTCTCAAATGAAAGAAGAAGTGCTCTGTCACTGTCACAAGGATTTATCACTCATTTTAGCGCCTGACGGGTGAAAGTTATACCCTAAGTCCAATTGCTTTACAGGGTAGTGAAAAATTTTGAATTGAAGAATCAGTTCCTTTTCAATTTATGGGTGTACATTTGGATTGGATGTTACTGAATTGCAATTCAAAGAAATTTAATGTGAGTGATTAATTCTGGGAAATTAAGTGTTCTTTGACCTTTATACACAAGAGTTAAGTTATTAAATACGGTAAAATATATAAACTAGGTACAAATTTCGGACCCACTTTATATTAAGTGGCCTTAACAACTATGTACTTACATTTAAATTAATAATTTGGTACAATGCACTTATTGTGCACATACATGTTTTTACATTGTACTTATATTTAAAAAATACCTGCATTTAATTACATGCAGCAAATGTGTTTTGCAATACAATATGAACACAATAAGTACATTGTACTTATTTTTTGATGTAAGTACATAGTAGTTAAGGCCACTTAATATAAAGTGGGACCCACATTTCTATAGGTGCCATCTATCCGTCAATCCATGCATTGTATAAACCATAAAACTTCAAGGCTTTATAAACTTTGTTCAAATCTTTCAAACAAGGCTTTTAGCAAGATGACATTCAAAGCTGTTAGAGTTAAACCGCTAAAAGGTTTATTATAGTTAACTAAAACTAAAATTAAAACCAATAAAAAAACATTTCCTTATCTTGACATTAAACATTAAAATAAAATAAAATATTTTTAAAAATGTATATTTCATCTTTACACACACACACACACACACGCACACACACACACACACACACACACATTTGTTATATTAAAAATACACACACACAACAAAATTTCAATTTAAAATGAAAACGGAAAATATGAAAAATTAAAAATATTAATACAAAACTACAATAGTATCTCAATAATACTAGAATAACCCTGAAAACTACATTAAAATGAATTTAAATTCATTTTAATTCTACTTCCTTACATTCAAATTCATATTGTAATTCTGCATCCTGTTTGCTTCCTCAATTCAAATTCATTCTTTATTATGCTTGACTAATCAAACACCCTTAATGATTGGAAAAGAAGACTAAATCAAGCAAATATGAGTACCATCAGAACAAAAAAACTCTGCGATGAGCATTTATCTACAAAACCATTGTGAACCACTGATCAGTTAAAAGGTTTTCTGAGCTGAACTACTTTCCTTGGTCCCCTTAATAGTAACTCATGTTTTGTAGAAGTGACAGGAAGATGGCGGTCCTTCTCAAGGTCAGATCGGGTTTATTTTTAGGTCAGTACTCACCAAGGTGAGGATGCTAAAAAAGAAGCCATTTGGAGACACAGTGCTGAAAGGGGGAGGAACAAAATATTTCAAAACCCAACAGCTACTGAAACATGAACCTAAACTACACATAAGAAGAACCTGGAACCCTTTCGGTTGGATCTGTTAATCATGTGATCTTTAATTGCAGCATGACAAATCTCTTAACCAATGACATGCTCATTTCCGTTTGGCTCCAGTAGATTAGTTTTTCATGTGTTACATGATTTCAACAAATCAAACCCTACATGGAACCAGTGTTGTTAAAGGGGTGGTTCACTGTTTTTTTTCTAGGCTTGATTGTGTTTATGGGGTGCAGTCTAACATGTGTTAATGCTTTGTTTAAAAAAAAAAAAACATTATTTTTCAACACAGATAAAGCTGAAATAAAATATAAATATTACACAAAAAACTTAAATATTGCCTTAATTGGCAACTAATTGCTGAATTGAATTAATCTGAATTAAGTTCTAAAATTACTAAAACTGAAATAAAAATAAAGTTAATATTAAAATATACAGTATATACAAATGAATAAATACAGAAAGAAATAAAAATACCAAATCAAGTAACAAAATCACTAAAACCTAAATTAAAATGAAGACTGAAAATACAGAACTAGAAGCTAATTCAAAAGATTAATAAATACTATATAATAATAATAATATATAAACAATACTTAAATAACACTGGATAAAAGGAATTTAATAATATGCACCAATACCAATGGCTAGTTCTTAAAAACACTCAACAGACAGTGAGTGTCTCAATGCCCTCAAAAAATATAGGCAATCCAAGTGAATGAAAGCTCAATGGCTCCAACAACAGCTCTGTATTGTTTCCAGGTGTAACACTATGACCCCACCCTACATCTTGGTGTCGCTGTATGCTTGTTGTGTTCCTAAAACCTCCACAGTGTTGCTATGCCAACCAAAGCTCCTCTCAGCCCCAGACATGGGGACAGGTCTGGTCACATGACCCTACTGTCATTGGGGAAGATGGAGCAGATGTGGACGGGGCCCTCCGTCATTGGATGATTAGTCAAGCACAGGCACACAAGATAGAAGTAACAACACGGACTGATGTCAAAGGTCAACACTATCAGCTCTGATCACTGAACACATTTATCTTTACATTGTTGATAATAAAGATACTTCAATGGCCTGTAAGTGAGAGTCTCAGAGGTGACTGGCAAGATAGAGATACAGAAGGAAATCACTTTTCAACCACGTGAAATCCCACAGCTGCACACAGGGAAGAGCAACAGCAAGGAGAGAGAGATTTCTAAAAGGTCAGATGACACACAGACTGTGATATCTCTTTCCTCTTTCTTTTTACCTTCCTGTCTTCATTTCCCTCAACACACAGGCCTTCGGTGATACAGAAAAAGAGAGAGAGGGTCACTATTAGAAGTGGAAATGGTAGATTTGTTACCAAGACAAATATTGGCGATCTTCCTGTTCAAATGTCATCCCTGAATAGAGGGGGTTGCAAAAGTAATCTGATGCATGACGAACGTGACAACTGCATGTTCATGTACGTGTCTGCTGGCTTGTATTTGCTTTACTGACAATGTGTGGTGAAATACACTAGAGTTTTTAAGGTGTTGGATATCGATGCAGAAGCGGTAATCACATTAAAGCATATGACAAAACAATGCAGGCCAATACACCAGCAGTGCTGTAGCCTAGTGGTTAAAGGAGCAAGTCATGAACTATCACCACTGTGCCACTGAGCAAGATACTTTAACCTGAGGTTTCTCCAGGGGGACTGTCCCAGTAAAGTGCACTGATAAAAGCATCTGATAAATGGCTAAGCACTACACAACAATGCAAGGCAACCCCCCAGTATAACTGTTTGCCCTCCAAACCAGTAGTTGGTCATCAGGCTTGGTAACCAAAAGGCTGTATGTCCAAGCCCAAAAAGAAGTGATCTATGAACTATCACCATTGTGCTCTTGTGCAAGACTCTTAACCTCACGTTACACCATAGTGACCGAACCTGTAATAAATGTACTGATAAAAGTATCTGATAAATGAGATAGTGGGATAAACCCACCAAAGTATAATCTATTCTGCTATTGAGAATGTATCCTCCGTTTACTTATTGGGAACTGTCCTGGCTAATAGTTACTTCATATAAAACACAAATGAATGTGTGAATGTAATCTGCTACTGAAAAAAAAGCCACTAATCTGGAACCTTTGGGTAATGTCCTGTTTGATGCCTGGTTTTGCTGAATAAAAGAGTCTAATAAATGACAGAGCATAACATGCAAGACAAATACCCCAGTAGCCCTTACTACCCTGTACATTTCCTCTAGTTAAAAAAAAAGTTTAATATTTTAAATATAAAATAGGTTGCTTGGTTAACCAATAGGTTGTAGGTTCAAGCCCAACAAGGTTTGATGCATTGTGCAACTGAGCAGAATACATATCCTCAGGTTACTCCCATGGGACATCCCCTGTTATAAATGTACTGATAAAAGCAAGTCTGTAATCAAATTTGGGACCAAATCCAATAATATATGAATCAAACCTATATAGTTGATCTAAATACTGGGGGAATGTGTCCCCCTTCAATGTCTCCTGCCCTAACAAAAAACATTTGATAAATGACGGAGCGGAACTTATCGCCCAGTGAGAAGCGATTGACGCTTATATTTCAGCACAATATATAGCGCTAGATGCAATCGAGGACAGCGCTCACGGAACGGCCGCAACATTTCAGAACCGCGGACAGCGGTCTTCGAACGGCCGCAGCAATTCAGCACCGCGGACAGCGCTCATCGAGCGACCGCTGTAATTCAGCACCCATCGAGCGACCGCTGTAATTCAGCACCATGGACATCGCCACCACTGCTGCTGGTTTCCCCGCTCTACAGCAGTGAGGAGGGGGGAGGTAAAGCGGGGTTTCCCTCAGAGCTGGATGGAGCTCATCTCTCTCTCTCCATCTTTGCACATTACCACCTTCACCAGCGGATTTCCATGAGAGGGTTATCACCAATCACATCACATGAAAATCCGTGGCCTTCGGGTTTTTTCCCTCTGACTAAAGCTGTATTATCCTGCCAATTTAGAAGATTTCAGACACAAAATACCATCGTTCAGTAATTCGGGTCTGCATTTGATTTTATTCCATTTTTGACAGAGGAAGGAAATTAAATCGCATGTTATACAGTCTTTGCTCGAACATTTCATTCGTTATAAACCAGCATCACTGAAAAAACATGAAGCACGAATGGAAATTACCGGCGAAGGCATGTTTGCATTAACAAGACTGTCATGCAGAGAAGAAACCAGCATTCTGCCCACGATTCACAGCCATCCTCACTAATATCAGCCCACTGCATCCACTGTCTCTGACAGTAAATCACATCTCTATCACCGATGTCTAAATGGCCGGGTACTTCACAAATAATACAACATTCACTGAATTAAATGTGCTCATGGAACGCTGTAACGTGAACGTTGAGCTATTTTTAAAGGTGCAACACACGAAAATTAATAATTCCGTAGATAAAGCTATATCCTCTTGTGAAATTTCATTATAATATAACAGATACACATAAACCAGAAGCTGGGCTGTTTTTTCGTGCAGGAGGTTTGGCAGGTAAATTAATCACTGGCAAAGAGGGAAAAGGCTTTAAATCACCGCTGACCAGCAGAGAAACACACACAAACGCACACATGCACGCACACACACACACACACACACACACACTTGGGGAGGAGAGGCACCGCTGGCAAACAGCTGGAAATACGCAGCCAGTTCCCCCCAAAATAAAACCCAGGATGACTTGAAGGATTCTGGCCTTTACCTGTCAAGACGCCGACCCGGATTTGGTGGTCGTGGTTTGTTAAAAGCATCCCGTCTGTCGCCATATTCAGCACCGCTGTCGCCGCACTGAGAACTCCAGGCAGAGCCGAGAGCCGAGCGCATCGAACTCTGGAGGGGGAATGAGGGAAGCGCGCAGGCGAGAGCAGCAGAGCGAAGATTCAGCGCTCATAATATCTCACTGGGAAATCAGCGAACAAACAAAGGTCTTTAGATTGTAGGTTTACATAATTACAGAGTTTTAATTATGTAAAATAAAATGAATTTACATAATTATATACACTACCGCTCAAAAGTTTGGGGTCAGTTAGAATTTCTGTGAAAAAAATTATATTCAGCAAGAATGCATTAAATTGATCAAAAGTGACTGTAAAGTGACTGTATTTTTGTTACAAAATATTTCTATTTTAAATAAATGCTGTTCCTTTGAACTTTCTCGTCATCAATGAATCCTGAAAAACATCATGGTTTCCGCAAAAATGTGAAGCAGCACAACTGTTTTGAACAGTGATAATAATCAGAAAAGTTTCTTGAGCAGTAAATCAGCATATTAGAAGGATTTCTGAAGGATCATGTGACCCTGAAGCTTTGCACCGGAGGATTAAATATTTAAAATATATTCAAATAGAAAACAGTTGTTTTAAACTGTAATAATACTTCACAATATTATTGTTTTCACAATATTATTGTTTTTTATTTATTGTTGTTTTTATCAAATTAATGCAGCCTTGGTGAGCATAAATTACTTTTTATTTTTTTATTACTTTTTTGTAAATACTCTTTAAAATCCGTTTTTATATTATATTATATTACATTATTACTTCCACAAAACCAAACCAAACTTGTATTCCTCTTATTCCAGACTTAACTCATACTATAATGATCATATAACTCATATTATAATACATATTAGTATCAGATTCACAGAGTATCTTAGTTTCTTCTCTCTTTATAAAACACTTGAGCTTGTTTGTGTTGTTTGTCTATTATTGGCTCTTGGAACCCAGATATTCGACAAAAAAAAAAAAAGTAAATCTTTGATCCTGATGAGTCTTTATACTTTTGAAATGACCGAAACAATAATACTGACTCTACAATACAATAACTGTCTTACAGCTCTAATCTTAACACATTTTTTACCAATTTCCCCACCCACAGACATCAGTAAAGGT
Source organism: Sinocyclocheilus rhinocerous (assembly GCF_001515625.1). Classification (NCBI taxonomy): domain Eukaryota; kingdom Metazoa; phylum Chordata; class Actinopteri; order Cypriniformes; family Cyprinidae; genus Sinocyclocheilus; species Sinocyclocheilus rhinocerous. The sequence goes on along the minus strand of NW_015665001.1, from coordinate 383,306 downwards.
TCTAATCAATTCTATTCACCATACAGTATCTCAAAACATTTGGCATCTCAGAGAACCCCATGATGTCCTCTTTAAAACAGACAAGGACTTAATACAGTTTTAATGATCTGAGATATATTAACAAGACACTCATGTCCATTACAAAATATATGAATCACTGGCTGTCATAAGTATGTGGATGGCATCAGTGGATCATAATGCAGGGGCGGCACACACACACACACACACACACACACACACACACACACACACACACACCTGTAGTCTGGCTGAATGCCACGCTAGTAATGCATGTGTGGGCTTTTCTACATTAACTCACGAAGAGCTCCATCGATTCCTTTCCTGGACTCACAGAACATCGCAGAATAATGACGTGTCAATCACCGCTCGGGTCACAACCTTTCTTATGTCTGGCATTTTTTTGATTTATTTGCTTTGAAACACAGGAAGTCTCCGATTTTCAACCTTCCTTCTGCAGATGATAGCAGGCCTGACCTGTGCAAATACAATCACAGCCTGAAGCAGAAGCCACGTTTCTATTTATAGCGCCACATCACGCTTCTGCGGTGTGTAATTCTTCTTGTTTATTCTCATGGAACAAAAGACAGCAAATATCTTCCTCCTATGTCAAGATCCATTATTCATGAGCACATTTAAGTGTTGGGAAAACATAAAGACAAAGATACGTATAAATCCAACACTTTACTGAGAATCTGTGAGGGAAACGGTGAGAAAACAGGTATTGCGTTGTGTTTTCTAAGCTACTATGCGCATGACAATCGCATTCGATTAATCGTGCAGCCCTAATTACTGAATTGATATTTCTAAGCTATTCTAAATGGTTGGGGTCCATCCTTCAGTGTAAGTCTGTGGGATTTTTTTTTCATAGTCGTTTATAGGTAGCATGTATGTGGAGCGTTCAAAGTGAGCAGACGAGCACCAGCCTCATTATTTACAGAACTGGCATTACTATCAAAATGCGCATGACAATCGCATTCGATTAATCGTGCAGCCCTAATTACTGAATTGATATTTCTAAGCTATTCTAAATGGTTGGGGTCCATCCTTCAGTGTAAGTCTGTGGGATTTTTTTTCATAGTCGTTTATAGGTAGCATGTATGTGGAGCGTTCAAAGTGAGCAGACGAGCACGAGCCTCATTAATTCAGTTCTGCATCTCTGAACCTTCTCTTGCATAACACTTCTGTCTGATCATAAAGCAAATCAAGTACATCAGGCATACAGACTGGAGGCTGCAATTTTATGGAGAACTTGCACAAAAGCAAAGAATTTACAGAAACTCCTTACTGACTGACTATGCATATACTGTGCAAATATGTTTATCAATGTTGAAAACTGTTGTGCTGCTTCGTATTTTTGTGGGAACCATGATACTGTTTTTCAGGATTCTTCAATGAATAGAAAGTTCAAAATAACAGAATTAATTTGAAATCTTACTGATTCATATGCTTGCACTTAGTAGTGTATCACAGTTTACACAATTATAATATGCAGCACAACTACTGGATAAATAAATAAATAAATAAAGTAAGCAAGTAAGTATAAGCAGCAAATCAGCATATTAGAATGATTTCTAAAGGATTATGTGACACTGAAGAATGGAGTAATGATGCTGAAAATTCAACTTTCATCACAGGAATACATTACACATTAAATATATATTCAAATAGAAAACAATTATTTTAAATTGTAATAATGTCATTATTACTGTTTTCCTGTATTTTTGATCAAATACATTAATGAAGAGTTATTATGATTTACATAATCATAATTTTATATAATAATTCTATAATTGTATATTTATGGATGCTAAACGTCAGAATCAATGTAAATTTTTTTAATCTAAAATGGATTAAAAGTAGTAAGCATGAAACTCAGTGTTCTGATATTTGTCTGAATATTCTTAATCAAATCTAGTGAATTCAGTGTTGATCTCCTAAAGGGGGAAAAATATCGGATATATTTCCCTCTCAAAAACATGGATTTACCACAGACTTAATGAAACAGCAACATCCCACTCATAAAACCTTTGACTCTTCATTATAATCCAGTTTGGAGCGTAATCTGTCCACGCAAACTATTGCGGTATTTTTACAAGCCTCGCACACACACACACACACATCAATATTTCACACACCAAAAACACCTGTAATTCTCTCTTCAAATTGGTTTTGACTGAACATCATTGGCACCAGTGTTGCCAAGTCCGCGGGTTTCCCGCGGAATTGGGTAACTTTATCACTGTTGCCGCGGGTTGTTTTCCATGTCCGCGGGTTGAAGCGACCCCAATAACATGATATTCAGCCCCTGGAATGCGAATTTTACAGGAGGAACCCCGCCGGAAAAAGTGTATTTTACCCCCGAACGCGATTTTTACCGGGGAAACCCCCTTGAAACGCGATTGGGCTAGTTTTGAGTAGCAATTGGGCGGGCTTTGATGTGAGACCCTGGCAACCCCGATTGGCACATTATGTTGAGTTTCTTGTTAAGTATTACCAGCAGAGGGCGCTAGTAGGCAGATTTAATACTCTGAGTTGAATTGGTTATGACAGATCCAATCATTTGATCCAAAAAGATGGACTATTCTTCTGTTTCTACCTGATTGTGATTTGATGGACATAAACAGTTATGCACACGCTCTGTTTATATTAGTCCCTAGCCTTAAACTCAATCTAGCACAGGCCTAATTACTTTTGAACACAATTTATTCAATGAAAGTTGTAGAAAGTCACTCAAAATCTTTTGTTTTTGACTAAATGCAGGCCTAAGCACGACAAAATATATAATAGGCTAATACTTAAAATCACTAATTGAAACTGAAAACCGTACAGTTTCGCGGTATTTAAAAATCAAGTTATCAATCAATTTTGCCTTAACATAGACATTGCATGCTTCAAATGGAACGTAGAAGGGAATGTTCAAAGGATGATATATCTAATGATAAGTACATATTTACAATATGAAATATAAGTTATGCAAAGGAGACTGGTGATGAGACTTTGATGGACATCAACAAAGCGTTAAACACGATCCTGCATACTGAGTTGAAAAAGATCCATTTCGCCCTCATTTTCCACCAGCACAGAAAATGGCCTGGAGGAAGAGAGAATCAAATCCATTACATCTGATTCTCGAGCGCGTTCTGTTCCGAATTAATCCGCGCGCCGGTCAGCCGTGTCGCATTACATCTGCACAGGACGACGAGCGTTGAGCTGCTGTGAACCCACCGCTTTTTAGTTGCAAATGTCAGTACAGCAGCGTTATTTGCATTCGCCGAGCAAACAGGAAGGAATGACGTGGAACATCAAATCACCGCAGGCCGTTTTGTTCAGCCGTGTAATTGATTTAAGGCGTTAAACCTACAGATTTTACGCTCAGATACGGTAGAACTGATGCTAATAATACAACCGCTCATGTTTATTCACATGCTGACAGAACGAAACGAGACGAACAATAAACCAGACCAGATCAGAAGAAAACCGATGAAACCAGACGAGACCAGAGGCAAGAAAGCAACAAATTAGAAGACAAAAATAAATAAAGACATAACAAAAAATAAACTAAAAAAGAAAGGAGGGGTGGGTAGGTTCACCATTAATTAAAAACAACACTGGCAAAAGTCTTGGGATACAGATAATAAAGGTAGAGAATAATAAAATATTGAAAAATCAATTAAAGTGACATAAAAATCAATTAAAGTACAAACAGAAGAGATCATCTGTACAAGACTAAACAATAGCCTACATTATTTATCATAAGTCAAATACAGATAAATAGGCCTACCATATGTAAATGTAAACAAAAAGCATGATTGTGCTTTATAAATAAAGTTTGACTTGACTTAAATTGCAGGAAATTTAGGGAAGAAAAATAACTTTAAGAATGTATTATAAAAAAAATAAAAGAAAATGGGATATTAAAGATCTGCTTCAAATAATACATAATCGAATTAGTTAAATTTTTACATGAAACTGGTCATATTAGAACAATGCAAGAGTATATAGATGGTCTGTAACTAGTCAAGAAACAAAATGTCAGGGAAAAACACGGATTCAATTTGCAGGTTCAACTCAAATTTATTGAAATCTCAAGAACACGAAACTCGGCTGGGACTGAAGACCAGAAGCCGTAATTCAGGGCAGGGATTAGAGACAGGAACAGGGGAACAGTTCAAATAGCGTCAATGCTGACGCAACGTCAGAGTAGAGAGAGAACAGCGCACAGAGTCCCAACGTCAGAGTAGAGAGAGAACAGCGCACAGGGTCCCAGCGTCAGTGCTGACGCAACGTCAGAGTGGACAGGGAACCGCGCCTAGGGTCCAAGCGTCGGCACTGATCGGAGACCACATCCACCGGAAGACCATGAATCCGGAAGACATGGTCCACCACCACCTGTGCTGTCTCCTTGGCGTAGGGGAGTTTGGGCAATGGAATGAAATGGGCCACTTTGGAGAAGCGATCCACCACCGTCAGAATCACGGTGTTGCCTCTCGATGGGGGAAGGCCAGAGACAAAATCAAGGGCCAGGTGTGACCAAGGATGAGAGGGAATGGGCAAAGGCTGCAACAGACCAACAGGAGACTGGTTAGAAGTCTTATTTTGAGCACACACCGAACAAGCCAACACAAACTGCCTGACATCGTGGACCATGGATGGCCACCAAAATCGCTGACGGATGGCGGCCAGCGATCTCCGAACCCCTGGATGACAGGCTACTCTGGATTCGTGACCCCACCAGAGGACCTCAGGACGTAGTGCAGCCGGCACAAACAACCGACCCTCCGGACACCCCCTCGGGACCTCCCCCTCCCGCACGGCCCTCCCCACCCGCTGCTCGACATCCCAAGAGAGGGATCCCACCACCACCCCCTTGGGGAGAATAGTGTCAGGAGCCACATCCCTCCCAGGACCCCCGAACAGACGAGAAAGGGCATCAGGCTTAGTGTTCTAGGAACCCGGCCGATACGAGAGGGAGAAGTTAAATCGCCCAAAGAAGAGTGCCCAGCGGGCCTGGCGAGCGTTCAACCTCTTGGCCGAACGGATATATTCCAGGTTTTTATGATCCGTCCAAACCAAGAAGGGCTGCGCTGCTCCCTCCAACCAATGGCGCCACTCCCCCAGAGCCAGCCTGACTGCCAGAAGCTCCCTGTTACCTATGTCATAATTTCGTTCTGCAGGGCTGAGGCGGTGAGAGAAAAAGGCACAGCGGTGCACCTTCTCATCTCTAGGGGACCGTTGGGACAGAACCGCGCCTACCCCGACCTCCGAGGCATCCACCTCAACAATAAACTGCCGTTCAGGATCTGGAAGACAAAGAACAGGAGCAGAGATGAAACGGGACTTAAGAACATCAAAGGCCTCCTGAGCCTGAGAATTCCACCTGAACGGTCCCTTGGGTGAGGTGAGTGCTGTTAAGGGTGCAGCAACCAGGCTAAAGTTCCGGATGAATCGCCTATAGAAGTTGGCGAACCCCAAGAACCACTGCAACGCCTTCCGAAAGTCAGGGGTTGGCCACTCGTCTACGGCCCTTACCTTAGCAGGATCAGCTTTGATCCCCTCCGCTGAAATAATATGCCCCAAGAACGAAACTGACTTGGCGTGGAACACACACACTTCTCCGCCTTGACATAAAGCTGGTTCTCCAGCAGCCGTTGTAGCACCTGACGAACGTGTTGAGTGTGTACCTGTAAGGAGGGAGAGAAGATGAGGATATCATCGAGATACACAAAGACAAATCTGTTTACCATGTCTCTCAACACATCATTGATCAGGGCCTGGAAGACAGCTGGGGCGTTGGTAAGCCCGAAGGGTAAGACCCGGTATTCAAAGTGTCCCGTAGGGGTATTGAAGGCTGTCTTCCACTCATCCCCCTCACGGATACGGACCAAATGGTAGGCATTGCGGAGGTCTAATTTAGTAAAGACCTTGGCTCCCTGTAACAATTCAAAAGCAGATGACATCAGAGGCAGAGGATACCTGTTTCTTATGGTGATGTCATTTAGACCCCGATAATCAATGCAAGGATGCAGGGAGCCATCCTTCTTCTTAACGAAGAAGAACCCAGCGCCAGCAGGTGAGGAAGAGGGATGGATGAGGCCGGCATTTAAGGATTTTTTAATATACTTGTCCATGGCCTCTCTTTCAGGACCAGACAGGGAGTACAAACGCCTTTAGGCGGAGAAGTGCCTGGGAGGAGATTGATGGCACAGTCGTACGGCCGGTGAGGAGGTAAGGACGTGGCCCGGGACTTACTGAAGACCCGGCAAAGATCGTGGTACTCCGCCGGGACTCCGGAGAGATCAGCAGTCTCCACCTGAAACACAGAAGACAAGGAGACAGGAGACTAAACATGAAGCAAGACAGGACTGACTCCAAGATAACACAGAGTTCCCTGACCAATCCACGTGAGGGTTGTGCTGCACCAACCACGGGTGCCCCAGGACAACAGGAGCACCCGGGGAGTCAAGGAGGTACAGCTCAATTACCTCACGGTGATTGCCAGAGACCACTAGACTAACTGAAGGGGTGGAGTGGGTGATGGAGGAAAGGAGAAGGCCATTGAGGGAGCGGACAGAGATAGGGGAAGGGAGAGGAATGGCAGGAATGCCCAACTGCGCTGCAACAGAAACGTCCAAGAAATTGCCCTCAGCTCCTGAATCAACGAGAGCTGGACAAGAGTGAATGGTGTCCTCATACTGAACGGAGACAGGGAGCAGGGTACGAGACTTGGGGGACTCGAGACACGGAGAAGCGCCCATCAGGATCCCCCCGGCTTACTGATGGGCCCCGGCTTTTAAAGGACACCGGATGGCTCGGTGTCCAGGCTTCCCACAATATAGGCAGAGACCTCGAGCCAGTCGATCCTGCTTCTCCTTGGCTGTGAGACGAAGGCATCCCACCTGCATGCGCTCTGGGTCGGCTACAGAAGGTGAGGAGGTAAGGGCAGAATTGGAAGCTTGAATGGGGCACGAGCATCCCACACAGCAGTTGCCCAATCACGGGCCTTCCCTTTCAAGAGGGTGATCCCGAATGCCATCTGAGACTCCTCCGTGACGTAACGGCGGAGCTGGAGTGCAAAGACCAAGGAGCACTGGGACAGGAAGGCCCGGCACGAATTTGGATCTCCGTCGTAGGGAGGACTGTTGGCGTGGGGTGGGCTCCTGCTGAATCAATTTCTGGTCTGACCGTTCTGTCAGGGAAAAACACAGATTCAATTTGCAGGTTCAACTCAAATTTACTGAAATCTCAAGAACACGAAACTCGGCTGGGACTGAAGACCAGAAGCCATAATTCAGGGCAGGGATTAGAGACAGGAACAGGGGAACAGTTCAAATGAGCCTCCAGTCACTCCACTAGGCAGGGTAAGGCGTAGGGAGATCAGCGCACACAGTCCCAGCGTCAATGCTGACGCAACGTCAGAGTAGAGAGAGAACAGCGCACAGGGTCCCAGCGTCAGTGCTGACGCAACGTCAGAGTGGACAGGGAACCGCGCCTAGGGTCCAAGCGTCGGCACTGATGCAACGTCAGGGCAGAGAGTTCCTTGTTGAGTGCGCCGAGAGGGGCAGGAGAGGAGAGGCCGCGAAGCGCGGTTCTGGTAATGCCAGGGCAGGAACTGGGGAACAGAAAACTGGTGAAACGAGAGGCAGAGAGCGAGCGGAAAAGACAAACTGAAAACACTAAACTGTACTTAGAGCCTATGAAAACACGGCAGGACAAAACACAACAAGACTGGTAGTAGGTCACGAACGAAGTGTAGCGTGTTCACACCACAACGGTCAGACACAAGACTACACACGAGGGGAACTTAAAAAGAGGGAGAATTAAGGAATTAACAAGTCACAGGTGTGACGGCAGCTAAAGTAGTTAATAAGATAATGATGGGGAGGGAAACCATGAAGACAATGAGCACATGGCGAACTGTCAAAACAAAAGACAAACAACAACAACCTGCTGATCAGACCGAAGTCATGACACAAAAAGGCAAATAAATAATAATAATACATACTGGTAAAAAATTTATAGCCTGAATGCACTGTAAGTCGCTTTGGATAAAAGCGTCTGCTAAATGCATAAATTAAAATAAATAAAGAACAGATGAGAAGAGACAAGCTCTGATTTGGCACCATGTGCTGGTTTTGCAAAGGTTAGCATGTAATCTGACCTCCATATCTCCATCCTAGAGTCCATCTTAACAACATTAGATCACATAACCTCAAAATGAACACATAAAAGGTTACATAATGATGCCAGGAATCAAAAAGACAAGAGAAGAGCACATTAGCCATCAGTTCATTACACAAGTGGTCCAACATTGATGCTTCAATCATGAGTCACATACAGTTCACCGAATGATCTCCTACAAACCGCCCGTGGACGTTTAGTGTGCTTGAATTATGTTTGCTCTAATGCATATACTACTTTGAGAAATGCATCTTTAAATCACTGCAAAATCTTTTTCTTTTCTTTTCTGATGTTGATTGCTATGTTTTGAATTCTTGTTGAATCCTGCCTTGTCAAACCTCTTTGAACCTTGTAGCTTTTTGAGGCTCAAAACTAGAGTATGAAACTAGAGAAATCAACTTCAGCTCATTCTACTCATTCCATTTTGATTTCATGGTGACTTTAACCCTGTAAAGCCTGACATATGAAATAATAGTAAGATAATTCAGTTTATTTAACCTTTCGACAAAATAATAATACAATTATATGCTTTATGTTTTACATATGATACTTCAGGTTTTTTTCAGACTGGCTCATATAGTCTGATATAGTGAAAATATTAAGGACAAAACAACTACATTTTATTCAGAGGCTCAAACTGGGCAAAAATATGCAGCTTGATGCAGATGCTGATATTTATATGGACAAAAAGTGATGACATTTTCATAGTTGTAATGTAAATCAGTGAGATCTTTATAACGTATAGTAGATTATTATTATAGAAAATTATATAAATATCAATTGTCACTCTATATCCCCCAATCATTTCTTAGTAAGATGATATTTAAATGCTTAGTTTGATGATCAAAACATATAATGCAATGCAATACAATGATGATTGAGAGATGAATAAACTTTCCTCAAAGGCCTGATGATCATATTTGGTACTCACGTTTGAACATGATTTTATGGATAATCAAGTAAAGCTAAGTTGCTTCAGTCCAGTAAGTGGTCAGGTTGAAATATTATAACAATCAAGGGCATAGAATTTAGTAGGGACGCTAGGGACATGCCCCTACCAATAGGCCTATCCAGCGACTGCTAAATTATCCCGGACCCTAGCAGTAGCTTTGATCAAACAATTAAATATATGTACTATATCAGTGGTTCCCAACCCTGACCCTGGAGGCACCCCAACACTGCACATTTTGCATGTCTCCTTTCTCTAACACACATTTCATGTCTCGGAGTCTCTACTAATGAGCTGATGACCTGAATTAGGCGTGTTTGATTAAGGAGACATGCAAAACGTGCAGTGTTGGGGTGCCTCCGGGACCAGGGTTGGGAATAGGGATGTAACGATTACCGGTTTGACGATAAATCATGATAAAATTCCCCACGGTTAGTATTACCGTTTCATCTTTTAATTATCATTAAAACCGTACTAGAATACCGCGATTTGAACAACTCGCGATAAATAAATACTGTCAAAAATAAATACAAATGAAAATATGAATGAATTAATTATATGAATGTACCTCTGAGTTGGTTTTTAAATCTAAAACTTGGTGAAGTGATTTATGTGTCGGTACTTTTTGAACATCTCCAACACATTTTAACAATACCGTGATAACATGACAATTTTGGTCACTATAATCGTGATAAGAAATTTTCATACCGTTACATACCTAGTTGGGAACCACTGTACTATAACCACTGTTGTTGTAATTTCGGCCGCATCTGAAATAGGTCATACCATTGATATTAACCTGAGAAGTTAAAGTAAATATGCTAAAAAGCACATCCTTGAAATGGAGCTTTGTGAAACTCTGAATCAGTTAAACCATTGCTTCGCTCCTCTCAGCATTTGATTCAGATTGAGACTTCAAAGCGCGTATCGCAAATCATTTGATTTAGAGAGGGTTCGTGAATCTTTTGATTCATATCAGAACTTTGTAGCGGGTTTGTGAATCATTTCGTGAATTGAAAGATTTGTGATACGCGCTCTGAAGTCCCAATCTGAAATGATGGTTCGCGAATCATTATTTAAATCGGGATTTCAGAGCGCAGATCACCAGTCATTTGATTCAAATCGAAACTTCGGAGCGGGTTTGCAAATCTTTTTATTCAGATCGGGACTTCAGAGCACGTATCACAAATCTTTACAGTTTTACTACAAATATCATGGTTAAACTATGGTTAATGTAGCAAAACCATGGTTAATTTGTGGTTACCATGGTGTTTTTTTTTTTTTAAAACCATGGATGGTATGTGAAATGTAGCAGGAAACACAAATTAGTTAAGTAATATTTTGCCATATTCTCTTATGAGTCAAAGAATCCAAAGAAAACATCTTTAAAACTGCTGCTTGTAATGTTGCTGGTCTTACATAATCAAAATTGTGTAATTATTGTGTAATTAATGCTAACATAAAAAAAGCTCTCTTTATGAATAATGAGTATGTTAACTACCATAGCTATGAATAAAGACTGACATAGAAACTGTGGTCAAAAGTCTATCATAAATGCAAAAATGTTGGGGTAGTTGGATGGGGAGGGGGGTGTTGTCTGCTGTTCATTTAAGATTTCACAGCAAAAAGACAAATGAAGCACAAGCCGTAGGTGGATGTTTGTTCAATTACACTATAAGGCTTTTTACTTGCTAAAAAAAGTCTAAATTATTAGTCAGATGAGAATCAGACTGAATCCATGTGGTAGATTGTGTTTTACATCATGGTGATAATTTAGGCCTTGAAAATTAACCTATCAAACGTGATACTGTAGGCTTTATAAGGCTAGTATGATCTATGATATACTGATTTTTTTGATGGCTCTTATGAAAGAAATAACAGCCACATGCTTGTATCATTTCTAAAAACCTAGTCACAGATGCAGCACTGGTCAGTCTACATTTGACTTTTCTGGTTTATTTTTGGGTGCCTCAGCGATGACCCTTTGCATCGCTGTCTTCATCATGTTGAGCCGCCGCGGGGGATCAGACTGAGGTACGGCGCTGTCGGAGAGAGAATCCAGCAGAGTGGAAGAGATGACTAATAGAGACAGTCACGCAATAGTAGAGACTCATTCAGAAAAAAATGAGCAGGCCAACCTGAAGCTCCCTCTAATATGAGTAGATATCAACCCTGTAAAGCCTGACGTATGAAAGAGTAGTCCGAAAAATCTAGTTTTTTAGAAATGGAACAGTTTATTGAACCTTTACACAAAATATTAAAAAGTTTGCATATGTGTTGTTTGTTGAGTATCACATGTGATACAGGCTTTTATGGCTCATATAGTTTAACATAGTGAGTGTCACAGTGTCTGGTTGTGGTGCCCTGGACTGGCCACTTGAGGGCACTCTTCCTGTTTCTTTGATACATGTTTTGAACTCTGTTTCCCATAGTCCTTTGCCTTGTCGTTCTGTTCTGATCATGGTCACCTGTTAGTGATTTACTCATCATCCCATCACTATTTATACCATGCTCACTCTGTCTGTCTTTGCTGCAGTATTGTTCGAGGTTACATCGTGTTTTCTGTTCCCTATGTTTTGGATTACCTTTTGTCCCTTTTGTCTAGTTTTTGTTCTGCTCTGGTTATTTGTTACTTTAATAAACGACTGCATTTGGATCTACCTTGTTTTCTCCTGGCATTCCGTGACAGAATAATGCAGCCATTACAAGATCCAGCAGTTTGTTTTGCTTTTGCCTTTCGGTTGGACAATGGACATTCGGATTACCCCTCCTGCCACAGGGAAGGAGCGAGTGGCTCGACACCGGGCTCTGATGGCTCTGAGGCAGCAGGGAATGGTTGTGGTGCCCTGGACTGGCCACTTGAGGGCGCTCTTCCTGTTTCTTTGTTACATGTTTTGAACTCTGTTTCCCATAGTCCTTTGCCTTGTCGTTCTGTTCTGATCATGATCACCTGTTAGTAATTTACTCATCATCCCATCACTATTTATACCATGCTCACTCTGTCTGTTTTTGCTGCAGTATTGTTCGAGGTTACATCGTGTTTTCTGTTCCCTATGTTTTGGATTACCTTTTGTCTAGTTTTTGTTCTGTTCTGGTTATTTGTTACTTTAATAAACTACTGCATTTGGATCTACCTTGTTTTCTCCTGGCATTCCGTGACAGTGAGAATATGGAAGAAAAACAACTCAGTTTTATCCAGAGACCCAAACTGAGCAAAAATATGCAATTTGGTGCAGATGCTGATATTTATATGGACAAAAAGTGATGAAATTCTGATATTTGTAATGAAAATCAGTGAGATCTTTATAACAGTATAGCAGGTACTTACATAAAATGATATAAATATCAGTTATCACTCTCCCAAAAATATGTCTTAGGTGATGTTTAAATGCTTAGTTTGATTATCAAAACATATAATGCAATACAATGTTGATTTAAAGATAAACGTTCCTCAAAAGCCTGATGATAATATTTGAGGCTCAAATTTGAACATGATTTTTCTAAAAAATTATGTATGTATAATCAAGTAAAACTAAGCTGCTTCAGTCCAATAAGTGTTCATTTTACATTTGCATTATAAAAGTCAGTAAAGATTTGACAGCAAAAACACACGTGAAGCTCAAGCTTAAGATAGATGTTTGTACAATTACACTAAAAGAACTATTACTTGCTAAAAAGTCTAAATTAGTAGATTGTGTGTTTAGAAATTTGCTTATCGAAAATGATATAGTGGGCTTTATAGGGTTAATCATTCCATTTAAAGCATGCAATATCAATATTAATTCAAATTGGAAAAACTGTCATTTTAGAGGCAACCTCGATTGATTTTTGAATGGCAACATTATTTTTTTTTTAATTCAATGCATTCGTGGTTTGAAGTACTACTAGATGTTTTGCCATGTTAAATTATGTCAAAAACATACACTTTGAACATCTTCCTATAACTTTGATAAGTTAAATTGAGAAAATGATTAACTCAGTATGCTGGATTGTGCTTAACACTATAGTGACTACTGTAATATAACCAGACAATCTGAGTAACAGTTTCTGTCATTAAAATCTGTCTCATTCTGCATTTTCAGGGTATTGATTGACAACTTGCAGTGCAAATATCTTCTCTGAGATATATTAAGACATTTATAGATTTGATCGATTATTGATGTTTAACTGGAGGATGTTTATCAGGTAGGCCTACATGCCTCGATAATGTCAGTAAAGTTTCTTTTATTGGACCAGTCGTGAGAAAATATTGGTCAAAAGCAATGAAAAAATTTATGATGCACCTAAATATTTGTATTTTAAGCATCAACAATCAGAAAGTGAAGGCACCAACACGAACCCCATGTAGTTCCATCATGAACCCCAATTAAGAAACCCTGTGCTGAATTGACCTATCGGTAAGCCCCTCCCCTCAAACGCAGATGAGCCAATGGCAGTCAAGTATCAGTTGCACGGGGAGCGGAACTCGGACATCTTTAGGTTTCAGTGCCATAGAGAAACATTGGAAGATCCGAAGCTCGCATCGGTTTAATGGTGTTTATGCTACAAAAATGGAAAAATGATGTGCCTAGGGTTGTAACACTAATTCCAGGTATCCTGAGAGGATCGGCAATGTAACTTATTTTATTCCATTTTCTAACTACAATTAAAACAGAGCAAAATGTCCCTAAGCATTCAACCCCAATCACAATGAAGACGAAAACGTTAATTTTCTGGTTGTCATACTCTCATTAAGTTACACTTTTCATCTGCTCAAGATGAAATGCTAACGTTAGCATTAAAGTTAGTGAGTCCATGCTAACGTACAAACCTTAATCGCAATCTGTTCTCACGTCATGTACCGTGCAGTGAAAGTCAGAAACACATAAACTAAGGTCTATATTAGAGTGCCTCATATTAATCTGGTTAAATGTAAATTAATTTAATCTTACTCTGCGGTATATGAACGGTGTTGATCCGGGATGTTGTCATTGCGATCGTGACGACCGTAACATAATTCTCCCGTTTGCATTGTGATCTCTATTTTTACATATCTATTTTAACATCTTTTATATATCTCTCCATGACATATAAGTCCCACTTGAGGGTCCATCTGTGTCCCACATTTATCAGAAACACCTCGGAAGAAGGTTTTCACCAGGGTTGCCAGGTTTTCACAAGAAAACCCGACCAAATTCCTACTCAAAACTAGCCCAAAACTAACCCAATCATGTTTCGAGGGGTCCCCAGTTAAAAATCGTGTTCGGGGGTAAAATACTAGTTTTTTGGTGTATAAAGTAATTATAACAAACAATTTCAGCATGCTCGACAAATTGGACAAATGTCAAATTATGCTCTTCTAAATGATCAGACTTGTTCGGACAATGTTTGTCAACCACTAGAAACAACACAGAACATCTTAGCAATAGTTTAGCAAGTACTTCACTTCCTAAAGCAAAAGCATTAACACAACCATCATTGAAGGAGAAACTCACACACAGACTTCCATTGACATCCCTAGGCGACCGCCTAGCTCGCCTATGCCTAGAAACGGCCCTGCACACACACACACAGTCTGTGAATCCCTTCTGCAGTTCTAATAAGGTCATGAGAGAGGATCAGAGCTTTAGATGAGGTGAAGTTTCTACTCAGCAGTAAAAGTGTAACTTCAGCAGAATTACAGCAGCTCTGCTGTTCAAACGCTCACGGCCAGAGAATCTGAGCCGCAGCAACCCATTCAAGCTTTACATAATAAATATTAAAGGGTTAGTTCATCCAAAAAATAATTTACTTACCCTCATGCCACTCCAAACATGTGACTTTCCTTCTTCCACTCAACACAAAAACATAATCCTTTAGCAGAACTCATTGGATTGTGGATGGTGGTTCCACGTACTGGAAAATGGGTTTTCTTAACATTAAATGAAACACTTTGTGTGTGAGAATCCTAAAACATAACAAAGCCACTAAACATCAAAGCAGCCCAGTAGCTAAGCTAACTATTACTGGGGAAAAGCACTTGTTTGCATGTTAAGTGTAACCACATTAAACAACTAATGCAAAAGTGTTGATAAAATTGAAATTAACGAAGTGGGCGTATTTTGGATGAAAGTGTTTGCTAAGTAATTAAATGCAAATATAGATGTTCTTGATGCATCTATCCTGAAGCTAAACAAACGCTACACTCTTCACCATAATGGTAACCCTTAAAACTGCTAACAGAATCTCTTTTAAATCTCAATATATCAGAACACAAAACACTATTAAGTCTCTCTGTTGTCTCAAAAAATAAAAACACATGAAATGCCACTTAATCTCCACAGTTACTGTCCACATTCAATTACATGCAAAGCATGCTGGGAACTGGAAATCCCTGGCCCAGTTTTAGCAAAGCTACATTAATGCTAATGAAAATTATTCACGGAGTTTCAATATAAACATATTTAGTAAACTTTTATATGACAAATGAGATTGAGTATGTGCAATAAATTAAAGTTGTGACACAATGTTCATGAATTGTGATGCATTAAAGTAGTAAATCGCAAAATCATTTTAACGAAAATGATGCTATCAAGCTCTAAAAAATAAATAAATAAATAAACTTATCTTATTACAGTAGTAGTCCATATGCCTTGTGTATGATCTATTTTCTAGTTCATTGGTATTTAAAGGAACAGTTCACCAAAAACATAAACATCACAATAATCCACAAGTAATCCACACCACTCCAGTCCATCAGTTAACATCTTATGAAGCCAAAAGCTGCGTGTTTGTAAGAAACAAATCCATAATTTAAACATTTTTAACTTGAAACAGTTGCTTCCGGCTAAAATACAAGTCCGAGAATTAGTGTATGGTTTTGCAGATTTGGTGTGCGGTTCTGGCGTTTGAGTGTCAGGTTTCAGAAATTGTGTCACAACTAAAGATTTTATGTGTAAGCAGTTGAAAAAAAAACTGTAATGGTGGATTTGTTTCTTACAAACACAGCTTTTGGCTTCACAAGACATTAACTGATGGACTGGAGTGGTGTGGATTACTTGTGGATGTTTTTATCAGCTGTTTGGACTCTCATTCTGACGGCACCCATTCACTGCAGAGGATCCATTGGTGAGCAAGTGATGCAATGCTACATTTCTCCAAATCTGATGAAGAAACAAACTCATCAACATCTTGGATGGCCTGAGGGTGAAGACCTTTTCAGCAAATTGTCATTTGTGGGTGAACTATTCCTTTAATGTCAATGACACTTCCGGCTGTTGCATGTAATATGTGGAAGCTACTTTACCGCAGAGGCAAGATTATCAGTGAATACTGACAAATGTCAGTGTGTTCCTCACACAACTATCATATGAATCCCTTATTGAAGAATTTTGCGTTGCAGTCGTGTGTGTGTGTGTGTGTGTGTGTGTTGGTGCAGTAGAGTGAGCTGTTGTTGCTGCTGTGAGATGTGTACTGCACTTTGATGACAGACTTACTGCAATGAGAGCAGAGAGACAGTGAGATGACTAATGAGAAAGTGTCTTACAGAGACAAATGATGGGATTCTGGCTTGACACACAAGGAAAGAGAGAGAATAGAATTACTTATCAGGGTTAGGCAAAATTCTAATTTAAGAACTGGCTCCTTTCAATTCATTAGTTTGAAATAAATTGACCACAATGCAGGAAACTGGAATGACAGGAAGAGAAAATTACTGAACTGCAATTAAAAGAAACTGAACACAGTCAACAAAGTTACTTTATTTCAGCACACATACATAAACATATATAATTACATTGTAATGTTTCAACCTTTGTCTGATATATTGCTTGATATATACAAAATATATGAACTGATTAAACATTTATATAAACTAATTTCAGCATAGGTCAGATCAATTAACAGCATCGGATTTTGTCATATGGCACCGCTTTGATTTCAGACTGTATGCTGTTTGACTCCATTTTGGGAAACCAGAGCATTCTGGGAAATGTGCTGTTACAACAGGGCCCAATAAATGTTTTAAATAAAATGAAATATATTATTAAAAACAATAAGTTCTATATTAAGTGTATTTCTGATTTGTTTTACAATATTTCTAAACAAAATACAAAATGCACACACACACTAGGACATTAGAAACATTTTATAAATTTAATAAATATATATAAAAGAGTATTTCTGATTTTTTTTGTAATATTTCTGGACAAACTATATATTATACATACAAATATATATTTAATTATATTTATTAAACATAAAATATATAAAAACAATGTTATATATGTACATACGTATATGATCTACATTTTTATAAATGTAATGCAAAAGCACATATACAGCACATAAATATGCACACACACTCTTCACATGACCTGTGTGCCATGATAAGGTTGTTCTGCATTCAGAAATAGGCCTGCTGCATGTTAAGAGCCCTTCAGTGGGGCCGCCTGAGGCCCCTGCGCATCCCTGCTGCGCCGGTGCATTTCTGCAAACTCTGCTCTCCTCTTCCTAAAAGCCTTCCTTTGCCTGTCCTTTTTCTCTTTCTGCTTTCTCCTCCACTGTTTTTGTGCCTGTTTTTTTTTAGATCAGATGAGTTTAAACCTTTAAGATCCAAGGTTTTACACATTTATCAAACACCAAAACTTGCATTGGCACTGAACCAGGAAGAATCTGACTGTTCCCTTTCGAATGGGAACTCTACGCTGCATCCCCTAGAGGGCACTTTGGGGAATGTCTTTGGCATGACCGGTGTCTGAAGCATGAGTCTAATCATGACAATGAACTTGACATTGGCAGGCAGCAGCCTATGACGGCACAACAGGTGCGCCCGAGAGTATAAAAGGGCACCTGTAAAAAACATCATCCTCTTTCTTGTCTTCAAGGAGTCCGTTTGTCTAAGTGTGTGATCTAATCAACTATGGCAAGCACCAGCACAGCAAACTTTAGGAAGTGTGTTCATCCGTGTCAGCGTTTCTTGACACCTGATGACACGCATGTTTTGTGCGTTATGCGCATGGGCGAGGAGCATGCACGCTCAGTTCTCGAGGGGGCTGTTTGCGTGCATTGCGAGTGCTTTTCGTTGAGAAAGCTTCGCTCTCGTCTGTCCCTTTTCTCGAGGGAATCGGGACAGCCATCTCTACCCCGGGGTTCAGGACCTGCTGCAACCGAGGCAAGTAGGAGACTGCAATCGTGGGGTTCGCAGGTGGAGCTTGCCGACGAGTTTGAAAAAGGAATGAGTTTTTCTCATTCGTCGGCGGCCGGCGAGAGCTAGCTGCGGGATGATGACGTGCTGTCTCTCACGTCATCCGATCCGGCAGCGAGCGTGCTCCTCACCTTAAGCCAAGATGAGCAGGAAGAGGCTGTTGAGGTTGACGATGTTTCTGAGCACTCACAGCCCGCCTGCCCCGCATATGACGAGCTGTTGGATGTCATGTCTCGCCCTACGGAAAGATTAGATCTGCCGTGGAGGCGCGAGAAGCGCGAGCCCCCTCATGGTCGCCTCGATGAAAGTTTTTTTGTCAGGACATAACCGCCCAGCTCGTACGAGTCTTCCCTTTCTGCCAGATCTTCACACTGAGGTGCGGAGAGCCTGGGGAAAGCCATATTCTGCTCGCATTCACTTTTCACAAGCAAACTATGCTGATGTGGAGGGAATGCAGGAATATGGATATGCATCGATGCCTCCGATTGAAGAGACGCTGGCTAGCTATCTCTCGGTTGGTGAGGTATCCGCATTGAAGACGCCGTCTCTGCCGACTAAGCCGCTGTGGGTTACATCACGGCTGAACGGCAGAGCATATGCGGCAGCGGGTCAGGCTGGTGCGGCTTTGCACACGATGGCCGTGTTGCAAGCCTACCAGGCTGACCTGCTGAAGGACCTGGACCAGGGCCGGGGACTCCCCCCCGGAGGCGGTGGAGGATTTGGCTCTCCGTGCCACTAAGCAAACTGCCGCTGCTATCGGTCGTTCGATGGCGGCGATGGTGGCTACGGAGAGACATCTGTGGCTAAATCTGGCAGATATCAGGGAGAAGGAGAAAAACTTTCTCCTCGATGCACCAGTTTCAGCTTCTGAACTTTTCGGTACATCTGTTGAGACAATGGTTGGGAAGTTTCGAGAGGCAAAAGCATGTTCCTCTGTATTTAAAACCTTTATGCCGCGTCGGTCCAGATCCAAGCCTCAAGCCATGAAGGGGGCTGGCTTGTCCCAGTCTGAGGACCGGAGGCAAGACCAGAAAGCTAGCACGGCTTCTCGTGCTCCCCCTCCTTCGAGGGGTAGAGCACGGAGGAGGCGCGAAGCTAGAGGGAGAAGAAAACATCTCAGGGAAGTGATCCAGAGTAATCGCTCTGAGCGCTCTAGGATCCCAGAGGCTAATTAACATCCGTCTCCTTCCCCCTCTCCCCCCCTCCCTCTCACTCCCCTTCAAAATCCCCTAACTAGTTAGGTGAAGGCTATGGCGCACTTTTACATCTGGCCCTGAAGCTGGACCTATGATGTTTTTGGCAGCATGTTTCTTTCTATCATCTGCCTTACTGATGGTTAGGCATTAGAGGTTCATTGTAAATGGCGTCATATATTTGAGCCTGCTCCTAGAGCTTGGCTAGCAGCCTGCTAAGTTGTTTGGCTTCGTTTGGGCCTCCTTGGCTACGTTAGAGCTCTACCATTTTCTGTGAGCGTCGTCAGGCCTCCTTTCACTACAGAAGGTTATTTATTTGAGGCCTCCGTTCGCCTAGGGCTCCTCTAATATAGTATTACAGCTGCTTGCCAGGGCTCCGCGAAGACAGCGTGTGTGAGCTGTAGGCTCATGAGAGTAAAAAAAAAAAAACATTTACCTGCGAGCGTCGTTAGGCCTCCTCTCACTATAGAAAATTAGTTTAGTTGAGGCCTCCACTTGCTAAGAGTTCCGCTTAGGACGGCGTCTGTCTGTAAGAGACATCCTGGCATGGAGCCATCTTTTGCGATCGTCGTAGTTAGGCTCTCGTTATAGAGAATTATTTCATTAAGGCCTGAGCTCCGCTAGGGCAGCTTCTGTGAGTTGTAGGCTCTCCGTGATCCTCCTTACAAGATGTCCTGTGCATGGGGGGTAGTTAGGCCTCCTCTGGTTTAGAGAGTTGTCATGCTGAGGTCTCCACTCCTGAGCTCGGCCATCTACTGTGAGCGTCGTCAGGCCTCCTCTCGCTATAGAGAGTTGTTTTATTTGAGGCCTCTGCTTGCCAAAGGCTCCACTAGGGCAGTATCTGCGCGTTGTAGGCTCTCTGTGAGCCTCCTTACAAGACGTCCTGAGTGTGGGGTGTAGTTAGGCCTCCTCTTGTTTAGAGAGTTGTCATGTTGAGGCCTCCGCTCCTGAGCTCGGCCATCTACTGTGAGCGTCGTCAGGCCTCCTCTCGCTAGAGAGTTGTTTTATTTGAGGCCTCCGCTTGCCAAGGGCTCCACTAGGGCAGTATCTGTGCGTTGTAGGCTCTCTGTGAGCCTCCTTACAAGACATCCTGAGTGTGGGGTGTAGTTAGGCCTCCTTTCGTTTTAGAAAGGCGTTATGCTGAGGCCTCTGCTCCTAGAGCTCAGCTTGGTATTGGCTCGGTAGTATGAGTGTTGCTAGGCTGCCTCTCTTTTAAGAGGTATTTTATTTAAGCCTCCACTCTCCGGAGCTTCGTGGGCCATTTTGGACTCTCTGTGAGCCTCCGTTCTTGAGAAGCTATGATGTTGCTAGTGCAGGGGTAGGACTCCTCTGAGTCTTTGACTTGGTTCAGCCATTTAGGCACTCATCCCTTCAGCATGGCGGCATGCAGGGTTGGGCAAAGATACATCAAAATGTATTTTAAAATCAAATATGCTGCGTTTACATGACTTCATTAATAAATCAGGTTATTTCCCTGTAGTGATGTCAAAATATAATCATTTGCGTATCTGACTCCGAGTATTCCATACATCTGTCCGTTGTGATGTTAAATTAAGCATGTCGGGAAACTTACAGCTCATATATTATCCTCTCATGCAGTTATAAACGCAGCATTGTGACTGAACCACTTCTACTTCTGCTGCACGAGATGAGAACACATTTTTATCATTTTCTGAGTCATGAAAAAGTCTGCTTTTGTGATATATTTCCTTCTTTCTTTACTGCAAGACATTTGCTCGGTCTAGATGCACTTAAATCTGCACTAACGATGCGTTCCTGTCACGTATCACACATGCGCACTTCAATAAGCTGACAGAAAGCGGGTTACGGCGTTTACATGCCGTGCGAAATCAGAGTAAGAGGCAAAAAACTACCTGTTGCAACCGGTTTATGCTTACACCGTTTATGACCTTACTCCGATAAAAGAAAACGGGTTACCGCGTTTACAGGACCAAGTAGGTTTTCGGCTTATTAAGCATAATCGGCTTAAGAACGTGCATGTAAATGCGCTCATTGAGAACTCGCAAAGGAACGAAACTGACTGCAATTGAGATCTCCTAAAGGATTTTACGAGTATATGCTTATTCTGTGCAATATATACTTTTTTGTGTCAACT